>NW_020537646.1:52937136-53087136 GCF_003426905.1 Ctenocephalides felis
CTTATAGACCGATTGTTTCAGACATAAATTCTCCACTATACAAATTATCCAAGTACATTAGTAACATCTTATCAACAATAACAAAAACAGTCCCCATATTACATAAAAAATTTCTTCGAGCTTGTCAAAACTTCTTAATAATATTTCCATTCCCAGTAATTATAAACTAATTAGCCTAGACGTTATATCCCTATTTACAATTCCCACTAGACTTAATACTAGACGCCATCACTAGCAGATGGAGTGAAATCAGCCTTCACACCACATTATCCTTACATTGGTTTAGAGAAATCATCAAATTTATTGTCTCTAACACCTATTTTGAATTTAATGGATCATTTTATTACCAAATTTTTGGCACCCCAATGGGATCTCCCGCATCTCCGTCTTTAGTAGAAATTTCCTTACAATTAGTAGAAAACAAAATATTTAAAAATTATAATAAACAAATCTTTATTACCGCTATGTAGATGATATTATTACTTGTATTCCGGAAGAAGACATTAACATAGTTACGGATAATTTAACAATTTTAATAAAAAACTACAGTTTACCGTAGAATAGAATTAGAGACAATGAATTCGATTAGCTTCTAGACATCAGACTAATACGTACAAATGACTACCGATTAATTACTAACTGGTACCAGAAACCAACTAGCTCCGGACGATACATAAATTACCACTCATACCACCCTCTTAAAATGAAAATAGCAACAATAATAAATTCAACAGACCACGCCATATTACTATCTGACAAAAACTTCTGGACACGAACATTGACCTGGTAATAAACACACTGAAAAAAACAACTCATATCCTACAAACATAATCAACTCGGTCATAAATAACAGACGCAGTTACATTTTTACAAACAAAACGACCTCACAGACCATAAAAAACCGCTTAGACTTAAACCATAAAACGCTATAGACTGGTGTCATTTGCCTACCGTACGTAAAAGATTTATATTTCTCGTGGAAAAAAACTATTTCAACAGTGTGGCATTCTGTTGGTATGTAATGTGTGATGCAACCCTTAGTTCAATTTTCACACAAATTAAATCTAAGTTCAATTTTGACCGCCTCAGGAATTTGGTATATCGGATTAATTGCCAATTGCGAACTCTTTTATATTGGAGAACTAGAAAACTCAAAAGTAAGTAAACGCCTTCATCAACACAAAAATAACTCAAAAAACCCTAAGCAATTTAAAACGATGTTAACTGAGCACATTAAAAATTTAAATCATAATATCGATTTTTTAACCCTAAAATTTTACATTTTGAAGAGAATACAATTAAAAGAAGATTCGCTGAGGGGTTGTTTTTGCAATTACATAACGACAGGGTCATAACAAACGCTTCGACAATACGGCCCTGAACGAAACGAACACGTGGTTTCTTAATAGCGTGTCAAAATTCCTTAAAAAATAACAAAATCCCATAGCTTTTTAAATTTCCAAAAAATATCAACACATGCTAAAAACTGCTTTGAGAAAAATGTGACATTTCTATCCTAAACTCCGAAGAGTAAATGCATAGTTTCGACAACTTGTTAAGTTATCATGGTTATTAGTGTGTTTTACCATTTGTGATGTTGTGTTAAAAAATATATATCTTATCAATGTGCACATACTCATACCATGGATTAATAATGGTTTCATATGCTATATTAGGATACAAAATTGTAAGTGTTTTATTACTATTATTATTATTATTGTTTTCCATGAAACTTCCGTTTATATAATTTATTTAGTTTCAATTTTTATAGTTAATTGATTACCACTGCATGATGGCTAAGATGCTAGCCAAAACGTATAGATTTTAAATAAATAAAAATTATTAAAAAAACTCTCATACTATTTTATTGATGTTACGCCCGAATATTAAACTCAAATAAACATATATATCAACATCAAATTCAAGACTATTCAAAAATATCACTCCTGGGCTGAAAAAAGGATTATTGACTTAATACACTAGTTATCATATAATTTTCTTAAAAAACTACAATACACTCTACGAACCATGGATCCACATTGTCATATCAAACCATTAGTCCCTCAAGTACACAAGAACAGGCAAAAAACCTTCAATACACGTGATGACCAATCGTTTTATGAATTTATCAGGCGCAACTACGGGATCTATATATATTCACAATTTAAAACAGTTTCTAAATTAAATTCAAAAATCATTGTAAACACTAATAAACATGTCTTCTTATTAAGATGTCGAAAAGAAAAAATAATACCAAACTTTTACAAAATCAATGTAAAAAAATTCAAACCTATTTCTAATAAGTCACAGGATAATACAGTAGAAAATCTTAGCTTAAAATTTATTTCTTTAACGATAGAAAGTTGCATTAAAAATATACACAACTTCAGGAATACCATCGCAAAAATTACCAATTGGCTGTTTCGTACAGTTGAGTCCGAAATTGTTAACGATTTTCTCCACTTCGAAAATATTAAAAACAATAAACATTCCTAACCTAAAACAATCTTACAAAATAAATTTAACAAATTATTACAAAATAAAATAGAACATAGTAAATAACTTTAGATGAAAACGTCATCAACAAATGGCTAAAAAACTTCTCATCCATTGAGATCCCAGATAGACTTCGATACATTTTTGCATTAGGCCCCAATTTTGCTGTTCCCAACTGTCTGTCCTAACAATTTTAATTTCATTAAATTACTCTCGAACTTAGAAAATGGTTTACAACAAATTAAAGATCCTAAACTGAAATCTCATACCAGAACTCTTTTTTGCAAAAAAAATTATCGTACATCAATTCTTTCAATATAAAAAATTCGAATTATACTGACATTCTTAGAGATCTCAAAAGCTGTAAATTATTTTTAAAAGACCATCCTAACATCATTGTGACAAGAGCAGACAAAGGAAACGTCACAGTTATACTTGACAAAGAGGACTATTTACAAAAAATTACTGAATCACTCTCGGACGACAGTACCTACACGACCATAAACAACGACCCAACCGAACACATTAACCGCTCCTGTCATAAACTTCTAGACAAATTAGTTACCAATAAACAAATCACAAAAGATACAGCTACAAACTTAAAAAATTTACACCCATACTTTCCAAGATTTACGGCCTTCCTAAAATACACAAAACAAACCTACCTTATAGACCGATTGTTTCAGACATAAATTCTCCACTATACAAATTATCCAAGTACATTAGTAATATCTTAACAACAATAACAAAACAGTCCCCATATTACATTAAAAATTCCTTCGAGCTTGTCAAACTTCTTAATAATATTTCCATTCCCAATAATTATAAACTAATTAGCCTAGACGTTATATCCCTATTTACAAATGTCCCACTAGACTTAATACTAGACGCCATCACTAGCAGATGGAGTGAAATTAGCCTTCACACCACATTATCCTTACATTGGTTTAGAGAAATCATCAAATTCATTGTCTCTAACACCTATTTTGAATTTAATGGATCATTTTATTACCAAATTTTTGGCACCCCAATGGGAACTCCCGCATCTCCGTCTTTAGTAGAAATTTTTTACAATTAGTAGAAAACAAAATATTTAAAAATTATAATAAACAAATCTTTTATTACCGCTATGTAGATGATATTATTACTTGTATTCCGGAAGAAGACATTAACATAGTTACGGATAATTTTAACAATTTTAATAAAAAACTACAGTTTACCGTAGAATTAGAGACAATGAATTCGATTAGCTTTCTAGACATCAGACTAATACGTACAAATGACCACCGATTAATTACTAACTGGTACCAGAAACCAACTAGCTCCGGACGATACATAAATTACCACTCATACCACCCTCTTAAAATGAAAATAGCAACAATAATAAATTCAACAGACCACGCCATATTACTATCTGACAAAAACTTCTTGGACACGAACATTGACCTGGTAATAAACACACTGAAAAACAACTCATATCCTACAAACATAATCAACTCGGTCATAAATAACAGACGCAGTTACATTTTTAACAAACAAAACGACCTCACAGACCATAAAAACCGCTTAGACTTAAACCATAAAACGCTATAGACTGGTGTCATTTGCCTACCGTACGTAAAAGATTTATATTTCTCGTGGAAAAAACTATTTCAACAGTGTGGCATTCTGTTGGTATGTAATTGTGATGCAACCCTTAGTTCAATTTTCACACAAATTAAATCTAAGTTCAATTTTGACCGCCTCAGGAATTTGGTATATCGGATTAATTGCTCCAATTGCGAACTCTTTTATATTGGAGAAACTAGCCAAAACCTGAGTAAACGCCTTCATCAACACAAAAATAACTCAAAAAACCCTAAGCAATTTAAAACGATGTTAACTGAGCACATTAAAAATTTAAATCATAATAACGATTTTTTTAACCCTAAAATTTTACATTTTGAAGAGAATACAATTAAAAGAAGATTCGCTGAGGGGTTGTTTTTGCAATTACATAACGACAGGGTCATTAACAAACGCTTCGACAATACGGCCCTGAACGAAACGAACACGTGGTTTCTTAATAGCGTGTCAAAATTCCTTAAAAAATAACAAAATCCAATAGCTTTTTAAATTTTCCAAAAATATCAACACATGCTAAAAACTGCTTTGAGAAAAATGTGACATTTCTATCCTAAACTCCGAAGAGTAAATACATAGTTTCGACAACTTGTTAAGTTATCATGGTTATTAGTGTGTTTTACCATTTGTGATGTTTGTGTTAAAAAATATATATCTTATCAATGTGCACATACTCATACCATGGATTAATAATGGTTTCATATGCTATATTAGGATACAAAATTGTAAGTGTTTTATTACTATTATTATTATTATTGTTTTTCCATGAAACTTCCGTTTATATAATTTATTTAGTTTCAATTTTTTATAGTTAATTTGATTACCACTGCATGATGGCTAAGATGCTAGCCAAAACGTATAGATTTTAAATAAATAAATTATTAAAAAAACTCTCATACTATTTTTATTGATGTTACGCCCGAATATTAAACTCAAATTAAACATATATATCAACATCAAATTCAAGACTATTCAAAAATATCACTCCTGGGCTGAAAAAAGGATTATTGACTTAATACACTAGTTATCATATAATTTTCTTAAAAACCTACAATACACTCTACGAACCATGGATCCACATTGTCATATAAAACCATTAGTCCCTCAAGTACACAAGAACAGGCAAAAAACCTTCAATACACGTGATGACCAATCGTTTTATGAATTTATCAGGCGCAACTACGGGATCTATATATATTCACAATTTAAAACAGTTTCTAAATTAAATTCAAAAATCATTGTAAACACTAATAAACATGTCTTCTTATTAAGATGTCGAAAAGAAAAAATAATACCAAACTTTTACAAAATCAATGTAAAAAAATTCAAACCTATTTCTAATAAGTCACAGGATAATACAGTAGAAAATCTTAGCTTAAAATTCATTTCTTTAACGATAGAAAGTTGCATTAAAAATATACACAACTTCAGGAATACCATCGCAAAAATTACCAATTGGCTGTTTCGTACAGTTGAGTCCGAAATTGTTAACGATTTTCTCCACTTCGAAAATATTAAAAACAATAAACATTCCATTAACCTAAAACAATCTTACAAGAATAAATTTAACAAATTATTACAAAATAAAATAGAACATAGTAAAATAACTTTAGATGAAAACGTCATCAACAAATGGCTAAAAAACTTCTCATCCATTGAGATCCCAGATAGACTTCGATACATTTTTGCATTAGGCCCCAATTTTGCTGTTCCCAACTGTCTGTCCTAACAATTTTAATTTCATTAAATTACTCTCGAACTTAGAAAATGGTTTACAACAAATTAAAGATCCTAAACTGAAATCTCATACCAGAACTCTTTTTTGCAAAAAATTTATTTCGTACATCAATTCTCTCAATATAAAAAATTCGAATTATACTGACATTCTTAGAGATCTCAAAAGCTGTAAATTATTTTTAAAAGACCATCCTAACATCATTGTGACAAGAGCAGACAAAGGAAACGTCACAGTTATACTTGACAAAGAGGACTATTTACAAAAAATTACTGAATCACTCTCGGACGCCAGTACCTACACGACCATAAACAACGACCCAACCGAACACATTAACCGCTCCTGTCATAAACTTCTAGACAAATTAGTTACCAATAAACAAATCACAAAAGATACAGCTACAAACTTAAAAAATTTACACCCATACTTTCCAAGACTTTACGGCCTTCCTAAAATACACAAAACAAACCTACCTTATAGACCGATTGTTTCAGACATAAATTCTCCACTATACAAATTATCCAAGTACATTAGTAATATCTTAACAACAATAACAAAACAGTCCCCATATTACATTAAAAATTCCTTCGAGCTTGTCAAACTTCTTAATAATATTTCCATTCCCAATAATTATAAACTAATTAGCCTAGACGTTATATCCCTATTTACAAATGTCCCACTAGACTTAATACTAGACGCCATCACTAGCAGATGGATTGAAATTAGCCTTCACACCACATTATCCTTACATTGGTTTAGAGAAATCATCAAATTCATTGTCTCTAACACCTATTTTGAATTTAATGGATCATTTTATTACCAAATTTTTGGCACCCCAATGGGATCTCCCGCATCTCCGTCTTTAGTAGAAATTTTCTTACAATTAGTAGAAAACAAAATATTTAAAAATTATAATAAACAAATCTTTTATTACCGCTATGTAGATGATATTATTACTTGTATTCCGGAAGAAGACATTAACATAGTTACGGATAATTTTAACAATTTTAATAAAAAACTACAGTTTACCGTAGAATTAGAGACAATGAATTCGATTAGCTTTCTAGACATCAGACTAATACGTACAAATGACCACCGATTAATTACTAACTGGTACCAGAAACCAACTAGCTCCGGACGATACATAAATTACCACTCATACCACCCTCTTAAAATGAAAATAGCAACAATAATAAATTCAACAGACCACGCCATATTACTATCTGACAAAAACTTCTTGGACACGAACATTGACCTGGTAATAAACACACTGAAAAACAACTCATATCCTACAACATAATCAACTCGGTCATAAATAACAGACGCAGTTACATTTTTAACAAACAAAACGACCTCACAGACCATAAAAACCGCTTAGACTTAAACCATAAAACGCTATAGACTGGTGTCATTTGCCTACCGTACGTAAAGATTTATATTTCTCGTGGAAAAAACTATTTCAACAGTGTGGCATTCTGTTGGTATGTAATTGTGATGCAACCCTTAGTTCAATTTTCACACAAATTAAATCTAAGTTCAATTTTGACCGCCTCAGGAATTTGGTATATCGGATTAATTGCTCCAATTGCGAACTCTTTTATATTGGAGAAACTAGCCAAAACCTGAGTAAACGCCTTCATCAACACAAAAATAACTCAAAAAACCCTAAGCAATTTAAAACGATGTTAACTGAGCACATTAAAAATTTAAATCATAATAACGATTTTTTTAACCCTAAAATTTTACATTTTGAAGAGAATACAATTAAAAGAAGATTCGCTGAGGGGTTGTTTTTGCAATTACATAACGACAGGGTCATTAACAAACGCTTCGACAATACGGCCCTGAACGAAACGAACACGTGGTTTCTTAATAGCGTGTCAAAATTCCTTAAAAAATAACAAAATCCAATAGCTTTTTAAATTTTCCAAAAAATATCAACACATGCTAAAAACTGCTTTGAGAAAAATGTGACATTTCTATCCTAAACTCCGAAGAGTAAATACATAGTTTCGACAACTTGTTAAGTTATCATGGTTATTAGTGTGTTTTACCATTTGTGATGTTTGTGTTAAAAAATATATATCTTATCAATGTGCACATACTCATACCATGGATTAATAATGGTTTCATATGCTATATTAGGATACAAAATTGTAAGTGTTTTATTACTATTATTATTATTATTGTTTTTCCATGAAACTTCCGTTTATATAATTTATTTAGTTTCAATTTTTTATAGTTAATTTGATTACCACTGCATGATGGCTAAGATGCTAGCCAAAACGTATAGATTTTAAATAAATAAATTATTAAAAAAACTCTCATACTATTTTTATTGATGTTACGCCCGAATATTAAACTCAAATTAAACATATATATCAACATCAAATTCAAGACTATTCAAAAATATCACTCCTGGGCTGAAAAAAGGATTATTGACTTAATACACTAGTTATCATATAATTTTCTTAAAAACCTACAATACACTCTACGAACCATGGATCCACATTGTCATATAAAACCATTAGTCCCTCAAGTACACAAGAACAGGCAAAAAACCTTCAATACACGTGATGACCAATCGTTTTATGAATTTATCAGGCGCAACTACGGGATCTATATATATTCACAATTTAAAACAGTTTCTAAATTAAATTCAAAAATCATTGTAAACACTAATAAACATGTCTTCTTATTAAGATGTCGAAAAGAAAAAATAATACCAAACTTTTACAAAATCAATGTAAATAAATTCAAACCTATTTCTAATAAGTCACAGGATAATACAGTAGAAAATCTTAGCTTAAAATTTATTTCTTTAACGATAGAAAGTTGCATTAAAAATATACACAACTTCAGGAATACCATCGCAAAAATTACCAATTGGCTGTTTCGTACAGTTGAGTCCGAAATTGTTAACGATTTTCTCCACTTCGAAAATATTAAAAACAATAAACATTCCATTAACCTAAAACAATCTTACAAGAATAAATTTAACAAATTATTACAAAATAAAATAGAACATAGTAAAATAACTTTAGATGAAAACGTCATCAACAAATGGCTAAAAAACTTCTCATCCATTGAGATCCCAGATAGACTTCGATACATTTTTGCATTAGGCCCCAATTTTGCTGTTCCCAACTGTCTGTCCTAACAATTTTAATTTCATTAAATTACTCTCGAACTTAGAAAATGGTTTACAACAAATTAAAGATCCTAAACTGAAATCTCATACCAGAACTCTTTTTTGCAAAAAATTTATTTCGTACATCAATTCTCTCAATATAAAAAATTCGAATTATACTGACATTCTTAGAGATCTCAAAAGCTGTAAATTATTTTTAAAAGACCATCCTAACATCATTGTGACAAGAGCAGACAAAGGAAACGTCACAGTTATACTTGACAAAGAGGACTATTTACAAAAAATTACTGAATCACTCTCGGACGCCAGTACCTACACGACCATAAACAACGACCCAACCGAACACATTAACCGCTCCTGTCATAAACTTCTAGACAAATTAGTTACCAATAAACAAATCACAAAAGATACAGCTACAAACTTAAAAAATTTACACCCATACTTTCCAAGACTTTACGGCCTTCCTAAAATACACAAAACAAACCTACCTTATAGACCGATTGTTTCAGACATAAATTCTCCACTATACAAATTATCCAAGTACATTAGTAATATCTTAACAACAATAACAAAACAGTCCCCATATTACATTAAAAATTCCTTCGAGCTTGTCAAACTTCTTAATAATATTTCCATTCCCAATAATTATAAACTAATTAGCCTAGACGTTATATCCCTATTTACAAATGTCCCACTAGACTTAATACTAGACGCCATCACTAGCAGATGGATTGAAATTAGCCTTCACACCACATTATCCTTACATTGGTTTAGAGAAATCATCAAATTCATTGTCTCTAACACCTATTTTGAATTTAATGGATCATTTTATTACCAAATTTTTGGCACCCCAATGGGATCTCCCGCATCTCCGTCTTTAGTAGAAATTTTCTTACAATTAGTAGAAAACAAAATTTTTAATAATTATAATAAACAAATCTTTTATTACCGATATGTAGACGATATCATTACTTGTATTCCGGAAGAAGACATTAACATATTTACTGATAATTTTAATAATTTTAATAAAAAACTACAGTTTACCGTAGAATTAGAGACAATGAATTCGATTAGCTTTCTAGACATCAGACTAATACGTACAAATGACCACCGACTAATTACTAACTGGTACCAGAAACCAACTAGCTCCTGACGATACATAAATTACCACTCATACCACCCTCTTAAAATGAAAATAGCGACAATAATAAATTTAACAGACCACGCCATATTACTATCTGACAAAAACTTCTGGGACACGAACATTGACCTGGTTATAAACACACTGAAAAACAACTCATATCCTATGAACATAATCAACTCGGTCATAAATAACAGACGCAGTTACATTTTTAACAAACAAAAAGACCTCACAGACCATAAAAACCGCTTAGACTTAGAATCATATACTGGTGTCATTTGCCTACCGTACGTAAAAGATTTATATTTCTCGTGGAAAAAACTATTTCAACAGTGTGGCATTCTGTTGGTATGTGTTCACGCCAAATTAGACGTGACAACGCTGCACTCATATTTTTCTAAGAAAATATTACATTTGCAACGACGCATAGGCAATTTGCATCTCAAGATTCAACTACAAAGGGTCCTGCTAGATACCTGAAGCCGGCACTAACAATATAGTCTTAACCCGGTCGCCAAGCTATCCACACATTCAAATATTCCAATATTATATCAATACTAAAACTTTATTATACAAACAGTGTAAATTATATTCTATAAATAAATAAGTGTAAATCTATTTGTTATCAATCAATATTTACATTTAAAACGGTTGATAGAGCCACTAATTCTATCTGGTCCTTGAGCTTACAACTTCAACAAAAAAACATTGGTCCAAAACGAACCGGATGCGTCACCAGTGCGAAGAAAATAATTAAAATCTTAAATCTAAATCAAAAATTAAATAGAGTGAAAGTTCTAAACAAGACAGAAAGTTCTAACTTTGGCGCTACACCTACGAGCGAGCACAGCAAGCAGCGAGTATATCAGGTTAGTCAAGCATTCCTTCCTATCAATCTTTCCTTAATTTAATATTTAGAGTTTTAATTCAATCTGTGTCAAAATGGAATCATTAAATAAACTCAAAATGAAACAGCGAGTTACTAAAACACGTTTAACAAAATACGAAAAAGTGTGCAGGCAAATGTCGGAACTACCTGCTTGCGACTTAAATATTGCAGACATAAAACGCCTTATCGATGATGTGAAGCCTTTGTTTGAAATCTTTGAAAATACCGTAATTAGTATAACAGCATTACTAGAAGACGAAAGTCAAATTAATAATTTAATAGAAATAGAGTTAGATGAATTTTTTGAAAAACATAATGATTGTTTATCAACTTTACTTAAACTTAGTCAGGCAGCATCAAGTAAGTCGGATACTAGTTCGAATAGTAATTCTAATGACACTACTATAACAAATAATTCGAACAACATAAAACTACCTCAAATCAATTTACCTCAGTTTGACGGCTCTTACTTAAATTGGCTACAATTTTATGATTCGTTTTCTTCTTTAATTCATAATGATTGTAACATCGGTAATTCTCAAAAATTTTATTATTTAAAATCATGCGTAAAAGGAGAGGCGGCAAGCCTTATAGAATCCCTACCGGCAACTGCCGATAATTATATAATTGCATGGGATTTACTGAAAACGCGTTTCGAAAACAAGAAAATAATCGTAAACAATCACATTAAAAAATTATTTGATCACCCGCCAATGCATAACGAATCAGGTAAAGACCTTCGTAATCTAATAGACGCGTTTAATAAACATTTAAGATGCTTAAAAATGTTACAACAACCCGTCGATCAATGGGACGCGTTATTAAATTATCTTGTAATTTCTAAAATTGATAAGAAAACTCATAAGAGTGGGAGATGTTAATGAATAAAGGCTCTGAACTAGTTACATTTTCCGAACTTAGTAATTTTTTAAATCAACGCTGCACAATATTAGAAGCAATTAATCCGACTGAAACAAGAATCGGAAACTCCAGTAAATTTAAAGATATAAAACCTAATTACACAAAACATACAAAGTCTTACGCAACATCCACTAATCACAAAAATATTTGCCCAATTTGCAAAGAGCCATTTCATTCACCGTCAAATGTCAAGGTTTTCGGACACTATCTCCAGAAGATAGAGTAAGCAAAGTAAATCAATTAAAACTATGCACGAATTGCTTACGTTACAATCACAACAGTGATCAATGTACTTCTTTAAATCGTTGTGCCTTTTGTAATTCAAATCATCATAGTCTTCTGCATATAGACTCAAGCCAATTACCAGCTGTTAATAATGCACCACAAAATGTTTCGTGCCATACCGAAAATGATTCAAGTCAAATCATCTTATCTACCGCAGTAATTAACGTATTAGATAGCAATAATAGATATAGAGCATGTAGAGTATTATTAGATTCGGGATCACAATCCAATTTCATCACGGAGAAGTTTGCTAATGAGCTCGGTTTACATAAACAATCAATAAATATGTCAGTCCGGGGAATAAATCAAAATTCAACGGAAATTAAGTCAAAAACAACAATTACTTTAAAATCGTGCATTAATAACTTTTCATTAGATCTATCCTGCTTTATCTTAAATAATATAACAAATAATTTGCCGACGGTGTCATTCAATAAAAATATTTTAAATATCCCAAATTATGTAAAATTAGCGGATCCCACATTTAATAAAAGCAATAAAATCGATATTTTAATAGGTTCGGAAATATTTTGGAATATATTTTGTAAAGGATATATTCATCTAGGAAAAAATAGACCTATTTTACAAAATACACAGTTCGGGTGGGTTATTGCTGGCAGCGTACCTCTCAACAATTCCAGTTCTTTTACGATATGTCATCATACGGCTAATTTAGAAAATCAAGTTCAAAAATTCTGGGAACTGGAAGCGTGCAGCGATATACAACATTTTACCGAATCAGAAAAACAGTGCGAACAACATTTTGTTGCCAATACAACGCGGGCAAACGACGGGAGATTTATAGTTAAAATTCCGTTTACAGACAATATAAAAAAAATAGGGAATAGTAAGCAAATCGCGTTTAAACGTTTTATTTCACTTGAAAACCGTTTACGAACAAACAAAAATCTATTTAACGAATACAAAAATTTCATGAATACTTATATAACACTAGGGCACATGAGCGAAGTCAACGAATCTTCCGAACCCGCGACGTGTTTCTATTTGCCTCACCACGGGGTGATAAAACCAGACAGTTTAACAACGAAATTGCGTGTAGTGTTCGATGCATCTTGCAAAACCGATGCAGGCCTGTCGTTGAATGAACTACAACTTGTTGGACCCACAATTCAAAACAATATTTTCTCTATTATACTAAGATTCAGAAGACATGCGTTTGTACTTACAGCTGATATAGAAAAAATGTACAGACAAGTTTTGGTTCACGAAAACGACAGAAAAATGCAAAGAATATTCTGGAGGGACAATCCTAGCAGCAAATTAAAAATTTATCAATTAAATACAGTAACATACGGGACAGCATCTGCGCCGTTTTTAGCCATACGCTGTTTGGAGCAGTTAGCCAGAGAAAACATAACTAACTATACAAAGGAATGCGAAATTCTCAGAAATGATTTCTACGTTGACGATTTATTAACTGGAACTGATAGCATATCCGAATTATTCACTATTAAAAATAACCTTTGTAATATTTTACAACAAGCTAAATTCAATCTATATAAATTTAATTCTAATTATTCAAAACTTTTAAATGCAGATAATCCAACTTTAAACATCGGTGAACAAACTATTAAAACTTTAGGTATATCTTGGAATTCGGTAACAGACAGTTTTGAATTTGACTACAAAAATATAAAAATAAATCAAATAGTTAGTAAAAGATCAATTTTATCGGCAACAGCGCAAATGTATGATCCTATGGGCTTTTTATCTCCAATTATCGTCATACCAAAACTAATAATTCAAAGCCTATGGCGATTAAACTTATCATGGGACGAGCCCATTCCTTCGGAACTAGAAAATAAATGGAAACAGTTTTGTTTCGAAATAAAATCTATTAAAAACTTGAAAATTGAAAGACATATATTTTGTAATAATCGTATAAACACAGAATTACATGGCTTTGCTGACGCATCAGAGCAAGCTTACGGCGCGTGTATATATGTACGGTCTATCAACAAATATTCTGAAATCAAAATCAAACTAATAGCGGCAAGATCTCGAGTAGCACAATTAAAAAATATTACACTCCCCCGTCTCGAGCTTTGTGCGGCACAACTACTAGCAAATCTTGCGCAAATAACGAAACTTGCATTAAATATCGCGTTTGACAAAGAATTCTATTGGAGCGATTCCACTATCACTCTTTCGTGGATAAGATCTCCATCTTATAAATGGAAAACCTTCGTTGCCAATAGAGTTTCTGATATTCAAACAAAAACCGACGCAAATAACTGGCTACATGTCCGATCGGAAGACAATCCAGCGGACCTCATATCACGCGGGTGCTATACACATGATTTATTGAATTCATCCTTGTGGTGGGCAGGCCCATCTTGGCTACAAAATCTAACTGAAACACAGCGACGTGCAACTGACAATATTTCAATTCCTGAAACTGATGTCGAAAGTCGAATCACAAGTTTGACTTGTACAAAATTTAACAATAACGAACATTTTTTCTTATACTCTTCCCTTATTAAACTCGTGCGCGTAACTGCTTTTTGTTATCGATTTTTACAAAATTTAAAACTAAAGAAGAAAGAAAAAGAATTACTGTATGGCCCACTCACGGTCGATGAATTCAATAATTCACTAAACAAGTTAATAAAAATATCACAATATGAAATATTCAAACAAGACATAGATATAGTCGCGCGTGGGGAAGCATTACACAAATCGTCGAAATTAAAATCATTAACACCGTTTTTAGACAAAAATGGAATATTGCGCGTCGGCGGTAGGATAAAGAATTCAAATTTACCGTATGATAAATGCCATCCGATAATACTACCAAAAAATCATCAATTGACTATTCTAATAACTAGGCATGAGCATTTAAAACTGTATCATTGCGGAGCACAGATGTTATTAAATGCGTTGCGTAATACTTATTGGCCTATCGGAGGCAGAAACCTGACAAGATCGATCGTGAAAAAATGCGTGACATGTTTTAAGGTAAAACCCACATTTATTAATCCAGTAATGGGCAATTTGCCTAAATATCGCGTTACACCGCAGTCACCTTTCTTTATATGCGGAGTAGATTACGGAGGTCCTATCTTATTAAGAGATCGTCAAACAAGAGGATACAAAAAATTTAAGCCTTACATATGTTTGTTCGTGTGCCTTGTTACAAAAGCAATACATATCGAATTAGTATCTGATTTAACTACGAATAGTTTTTTAGCCACTTTTAAACGATTTATGGCGCGACGCGGAAAACCTCGCGAAATCTATTCCGATAATGGAACAAATTTTATAGGCGCAGCATCAGGATTAAAGGAGCTTTATAAATTTTTGCAAACAAAATCAAATCAAAATAAGATTGTTAATGATATGACCAACGAAGGCGTGTCATGGAAGCACATTCCACCAAACTCTCCTCATTTTGGAGGAATTTGGGAAGCGGGCATAAAGTCGTGCAAGGCTCATTTAAAGCGAGTATTGGGTAATGCTATTTTAACTTTTGAAGATTTTTATACGGTTTTGACACAGATTGAAGCAATATTAAACTCGAGACCAATCTCTCCCTTAAGCTCCGATCCTAATGACTATGATCCCTTAACTCCTGGTCACTTTCTTATTGGAAAATCCTTAACATCTACTCCCGATCCATCAGTGCTTGAAACCCTTGATAACAGGCTTTCTCGGTATCAACGACTACAGAAACTTGTGCAACATTTTTGGAAGCGTTGGCACAAAGAATACGTATCGGAGCTGCAGGCAAGAACAAAATGGCAAGTTCAACCATCGCAACCAGCTGAGGTAGGCGATATGGTAGTGGTCAGAGAAGACAATTTACCTCCACTACACTGGCGATTGGGGCGTATTCTTGACACACATCCAGGAGATGATGGACTTGTGCGTGTTGTGACAATCAAGACACAAAATGGTGTACTCAAACGTGCAATTAATCGAGTTTGTGTGTTACCAAAACAATAGACAATATAAATCAAACCAATAGACTGTTATTAACTCAAAGTGTTAAACTATAATTCTAATTTTGAAATCATATACCCTATATTATTTCAAGGGGGGGAGAATGTTCACGCCAAATTAGACGTGACAACGCTGCACTCATATTTTTCTAAGAAAATATTACATTTGCAACGACGCATAGGCAATTTGCATCTCAAGATTCAACTACAAAGGGTCCTGCTAGATACCTGAAGCCGGCACTAACAATATAGTCTTAACCCGGTCGCCAAGCTATCCACACATTCAAATATTCCAATATTATATCAATACTAAAACTTTATTATACAAACAGTGTAAATTATATTCTATAAATAAATAAGTGTAAATCTATTTGTTATCAATCAATATTTACATTTAAAACGGTTGATAGAGCCACTAATTCTATCTGGTCCTTGAGCTTACAACTTCAACAAAAAACAGTATGTAATTGTGATGCAACCCTTAGTTCAATTTTTACACAAATGAAATCTAAGTTCAATTTTGACCGCCTCAGGAATTTGGTATATCAAATTAATTGCTCTAATTGCGAACTCTTTTATATTGGAGAAACTAGCCAAAACCTGAGTAAACGCCTTAATCAACACAAAAATAATTCAAAAAATCCCAAGCAATTTAAAACAATGTTAACTGAGCATATTAAAAATTTAAATCATAATATCGATTTTTTTAACCCTAAAATTTTACATTTTGAAGAGAATACAATTAAAAGAAGATTCGCTGAGGGGTTGTTTTTACAATTACATAACGACAGAGTCATAAACAAACGCTTTGACAATACGGCCCTGAACGAAACGAACACGTGGTTTCTTAATAGCGTGTCAAAATTCCTTAAAAAATAACAAAATCCCATCGCCTTTTAAATTTTCCAAAAAATATCAACACATGCTAAAAACTGCTTTGAGAAAAATGTGACATTTCTATCCTAAACTCCGAAGAGTAAATACATAGTTTCGACAACTTGTTAAGTTATCATGATTATTAGTGTGTTTTACCATTCGTGATGTTTGTGTTAAAAAATATATATCTTATCAATGTGCACATACTCATACCATGGATTAATAATGGTTTCATATGCTATATTAGGATACAAAATTGTAAGTGTTTTATTACTATTATTATTATTATTGTTTTTCCATGAAATTTTCTTTCATATAATTTATTTAGTTTCAATTTTTATAGTTAACTTGATTACCACTGAATGATGGCTAAGATGCTAGCCGAAACGTATGGATTTTAAATAAATAAATTTTTAAAAAAAACTCATACTATTTTTATTGATGTTACGCCCGAATATTAAACTCAAATTAAACTTTTTTTTTTGCTTTTTTAATTTGTGTGAAATGCCACACTGTTGAAATAGATTTTTCCACGAGAAATATAAATCTTTTACGTACGGTAGGCAAATGACACCAGTATATGACTCTAAGTCTAAGGGGTTTTTATGGTCTGTGAGGTCGTTTTGTTTGTTAAAAATGTAACTGCGTCTGTTATTTATGACCGAGTTGATTATGTTTGTAGGATATGACTTGTTTTTGAGTGTGTTTATTACCAGGTCAATGTTAGTGTCCCAGAAGTTTTTGTCAGATAGTAATATGGCGTGGTCTGTTGAATTTATTATTGCTATTTTCATTTTAAGAGGGTGGTATGAATGGTAATTTATGTATCGTCCGGAGCTAGTTGGTTTCTGGTACCAGTTAGTAATTAGTCGGTGGTCATTTGTACGTATTAGTCTGATGTCTAGAAAGCTAATCGAATTCATTGTCTCTAATTCTACGGTAAACTGTAGTTTTTTATTAAAATTGTTAAAATTATCAGTAACTATGTTAATGTTTTCTTCCGGAATACAAGTAATAATATCATCTACATAGCGGTAATAAAAGATTTGTTTATTATAATTTTTAAATATTTTGTTTTCTACTAATTGTAAGGAAATTTCTACTAAAGACGGAGATGCGGGAGATCCCATTGGGGTGCCAAAAATTTGGTAATAAAATGATCCATTAAATTCAAAATAGGTGTTAGAGACAATGAATTTGATGATTTCTCTAAATCAATGTAAGGATAATGTGGTGTGAAGGCTGATTTCACTCCATCTGCTAGTGATGGCGTCTAGTATTAAGTCTAGTGGGACATTTGTAAATAGGGATATAACGTCTAGGCTAATTAGTTTATAATTACTGGGAATGGAAATATTATTAAGAAGTTTGACAAGCTCAAAGGAATTTTTTATGTAATATGGGGACTGTTTTGTTATTGTTGTTAAGATGTTACTAATGTACTTGGATAATTTGTATAGTGGAGAATTTATGTCTGAAACAATCGGTCTATAAGGTAGGTTTGTTTTGTGTATTTTAGGAAGGCCGTATAATCTTGGAAAGTATGGGTGTAAATTTTTTAAGTTTGTAGCTGTATCTTTTGTGATTTGTTTATTGGTAACTAATTTGTCTAGAAGTTTATGACAGGAGCGGTTGATGTGTTCGGTTGGGTCGTTGTTTATGGTCGTGTAGGTACTGGCGTCCGAGAGTGATTCAGTAAATTTTTGTAAATAGTCCTCTTTGTCAAGTATAACTGTGACGTTTCCTTTGTCTGCTCGTGTCACAATGATGTCAGGATGGTCTTTTAAAAATAATTTACAGCTTTTGAGATCTCTAAGAATGTCAGTATAATTCGAATTTTTTATATTGAAAGAATTGATGTACGAAATAAATTTTTTGCAAAAAAGAGTTCGGGTATGAGATTTCAGTTTAGGATCTTTAATTTGCTGTAAACCATTTTCTAAGTTCAAGAGTAATTTAATGAAATTAAAATTGTTAGGACAGTTGGGAACAGCAAAATTGGGGCCTAATGCAAAAATGTATCGAAGTCTATCTGGGATCTCAATGGATGAGAAGTTTTTTAGCCATTTGTTGATGACGTTTTCATCTAAAGTTATTTTACTATTGCCCTACGGGAAGTTAAAACTATAACTTGCCCTACGGGAAGTTAAAAATGCCATTTGGCGGTCAAAAATGATCATTAGATATATGCACATAAAATTATCAGATATTTAATGGAGATTTAAATAATATGTACAACTCAAAAAATTTCAGTATTTTTATTATTGCTTGCAAGTTTCAGAGGTTTCTTAACATTTTGGCATACCTTAGAAAAAATGAATGTATGTGTGTGTGTATGTGTGTGTGTGCGCGGATACAAATTTTAGTCGACGATTTCGGGAACACGGTTTAATCGATTTCAATTATTCAAAAAACATTCGATTGCTGTTGATAAGGAGACGTGCTGATTAGTTTTTGGCATAAGCAGGTCTAACCGTTTCGAAGATACGAAATACGAAGAATACGAAAATCGAAAATCTAAAAAAGTAAAAACAAAGCCATTTGGCGGTCAAAAATGATCATTAGACATATGTACATCAAATTATCAGATATTTTATAGAGATTTTAGGAATAGGTATAAATAATGTTTACATTCATATGGGTTCCATTCCAAAGTTTATCCGTTATACGGCGACGCGGCGCTTACGCGCTTTGACATTTTGTCTCTATGCAGTTAAAGCAGTACGATTGCTTTGAAAACTAGTGAGGCGCATGGCATAGTGCCTTAAGGCAAATTGCAGGAACTTTCCGTACCGTAATTAAACATTCGAGGAATGAGAATAATCAATAATTGTTTTGAATAATTTCAAGTAGATTATTTATTACCTACTGTAAACTTATAAGTGCTCGTTAAATTGGGCGACGAGCGTATTTTAAAAACAACATATGTGTACATTTACAAGAATCCATTTTCTAAATTAGATTTTTTTGATAATTTAGAATTTCTTTAATAATTTAGATTCTTTTTCAAAATTTTGAGTATTTCAGAAGTTTGAAATTTTTTGGAATAAAAAAAACGTTGTTTCTAAATATTTTGAGAATTTGAAAATGTTTGAAAATAGTCTTTTTTTTAAATGTGCGAAATAATCTCAAATTTTTGTAAGAAATCTTTTTTTATTTTTTCAAAATTTAGTTTTTCTTGAAAATGATGAAAAATTACTAAAATTTGAATTTTTTGAAACTTTGATTTTTTTTGAAAATTTTGATTTTTTTTTTTTTTGATAATTTTCAAAATTATTAAATTTTCTGTAAATGCATTTTTGTACACCGTCTACTCAAGCAAAATGTTTTAAGAAATTGTGAATGGTTGACACACACTTTATTTGGTAATTAAAGACGTTTCGAGACCATGGTATGCCTCATCTTTAGTGTAATTTCAAAATAGTTACTTATGAACAGTATATAATGTACTACACATTCTTTAATATTTTATTTAAATTACATTTAATTTTTTAAAATACAAAAAACACCAACTATCACTTGCAAGAGCTTAACACAGAATTAAAACATGTGACACATACAGAGATATTTTTAACAATCTTAAGTATCGAGAAGAGACAGGATGGGTATTATTACAATGTAAACAAACAAATAGAATGTGCAATCGCATACTAAAGTCAACAAATGTGAAAACTGATTAATTTATTGAAGAGAATAAGATAAATGAAAAAAATTATAAATTATTAATGATGTTTATATAAGAGACGTGTAAAATATTTGTGTCGGTTCTCAGATTTACGCTAGTGTTTTTTCTTATTATTATTTTTTTTTTGAACAGCAATCAGAACCTAATAGTCCTATAAGCTGTAGTGCTGATTTTGACTTAATACTAGTCTGTTTGACACATGGCAACTCACACAATCAGTTGTCATATCTCTGTATGATATATTATTATTACAATTTCTGTAATAGGGCGTGTATTTTTAATGGTGCAGCAATGCCGGCTGAGAGCTCTGATTCAGGTCCCATCGCTCTTAACCGCTTACCTACGTTCGAGCCCGGGAAAAACACTCGCGCAGGTATAAAGAACTACAAAGTAACGGGATTTAACGGTAAATTCAGGTAAAAATAAATAAAATCTAATGGTTTCCCATCCACTAGGCAACCAGGCAACCGAGCAATTTATGACAAAATGACCAATAAATGTCCAGCTGTAAAATTTTTCGGTGTCGCAGGCAATCGAACAAAATTTCATTCATTTTTCGACATTTGATGCAAATTTTAATTCGCTTTCATTTTATTTAAACATTAATTTTTTATATAAAAATTATATTGAAGTTGTGCATTTGCAGCAGATGATTTCGGAATTAATTTTGTCGCGAATAAATCGCTCGAAATATTGTTCAAACGTAGTCCGATAGCAGTTATAACAAATTATTCACGTTTTACATCATATACGCGCCTAATTTCAACCTGAAACCTGGCGTTATTCTTGGAATATATGTCTACATTTACAATAATGCCCATAACAAGAAAGGGTCGTGCAATGTCGATTTGAGCAATTAAATTATTTTCCAATAGAATGACTCATATTTTTTGAGATGGAAATGAGAAACGGTAAACTTAAAAACAAATTTAATTTTATAAATATTATGAAGGGCAATATAACGAATTATTTGGTTCTAATTCATATGAATAAAATGTGGTAAACTTAGTGTATGTAATATTAAATTTTTTGTAGTACGTAAAATATTTCTCATTAAATAATAATACATCACCTTGCCATTCTTACTGTATATATTTCGAAGATTTATTATATATATAAAAAATTTCATTCTAATATTTTTTGTGTCACATAATTATTTGAAATAAAAAATTAAATATTATTCATATACCATTGAATTTACTGATAGATATTTATTTTACAAATTAAGGTGTTAAAGGTTAATTTAAATAATTTTGAGCTTTGGAAAAACCAGATTAAATTCATTTGTGAACTTTCGGTATGAATATTCCTGCTTGTTGTCATTCAGGACAATGGTTATCATAATAAAAAAAGGTTAATGCATTAAAAGCAATGTTACCATTCTCTTTTCAAAAGAAATACCTATACACTATTGACAGGCATTTAATAATATAATTAAAGTAATATTATTAATAAATAATGTACCTTTTCTATTTAACGAATAATAATGTTTATTCATGAAAGTTAGCATATTATTTGAAAATATATCAAACTAACAATAAGGAACGTTAAAGAAATATTTTAATTAAAATATGTTTACATTTAATATGCACAAAATCTATTGTTAATTTATATTTTGCATTCGTGTTGTTTTCATTTCAAATACCTTACTCTATCAATGATATTTAAAATTTTAAATATAAATAAATTCTATACATTATGCACCCATATGTGGAAATATGGACACATATTTTGCCTACAGCAATTTTTAAAAATATATTTTTGTATTTTATGAAAAAAGGTATCCTTTTGGGTCATTTTATTACTATGGTCTCCTATTCCTCCGTCAGAAATGCGAAAATCATTTCCATTCCCTAAACTATTAATTTTTATCATTTTACTACGGATCTGCGAGTCGGGTGCTAACGATTCTTTTGTACTGTTAATTTTTTTATAATGCTGGTTGAAACATAAAATAGGCAATGTCTTGCGAATTCGAAAATATTGCTCATGACATCAAGTTTCATCTCTATTTTGTATCTGCCTCTTGCTCATTTCGTCGATTGCTTCCATCAAAAACAGCCTAGTGGATGGGTACCAGAAAGAGCAAGAATTAGATGTTGACCGTACCGAGGTTGATGATAGACTCATGTTTAAAGAATAATTAAAGTTAGTTATGGAATGTGAATTAATGATTTCTAAATATTGTAAGTGATTATAAGTATTATAATTTCACGATTATGCGTAAATAATACCTCAAAAACTTAAAAACTGAGTGGAGAAAAGTTCAGAAGTATTTAAAAACTAAATAGAAATGACCGACTAGTATTAATGACTTAATGACTAAGAATAATGATTTAAAAACTTAAAAACTTAAAAGAAAAAAACACAGGAGAATTGACGAATGAATGAAAAATTTATAAATTTAAAAAAAAATATATAGTATATAATCTTATATATAAAACTGGAGCTCTCTTTCAAATGTCCAAGTAAAACTCGAAAACGGATGAATCGATTTGGCCAGTCTTAGTCTTGAAAAATTCGTGCCAATCCAGAGATGGTCGGAAAGGAGAGATAATATTCCAAAATCGCGTAGAAACTTTACATTTTTAATTTGAAAATTTTTGTAGAAGCGCATTTTTTTTATTAACTCTTTTATTTACAACTGTCCAGTAAAGGACATTTAGTAAATTTAATGAATTTACAATAGTCCGCCGAGAAGGGGCATTGTATACTACATTGTCATGTTGGAAAAAACAACTCCGTAGTTGTTTTTCCTTTCTATATAAAATTCACAATATTTTATTATTGAATAATTACTTATAAATAATGACTGTACGTCCTTTCCCAGGAGAGTTGATGGCTAAGATCCAATGGCGCTTTTCTTTTCAATCTTCTTCGATAGTTCTCTGTTATCAATGAGTTTGCTAATGTATTTGGGTGATTGATTAGCTTGTTTCTATACTTCTGCGCTGTTTTTGTTATTACTTAATTTATGGTAGGTGTAAAGAAGCGCAATTTGAATAAAACAATGAACGGTGGCTAATACGTGAAGTGTCAAACGATTTTGACAGATGATGTTCAATTATGTATAATAAGTTGTCTTATATAAATATTATTTAATAATGATTAAATTGTAGTAAGTAGTTTCGTTTGTAATTTTATTTGTACACCAAAATGTTATTAAACGGGCCTCAAGTGTTACTATAAACTCAAAATATCTACTTTTTTGAAATGTTAATATGAAAATGCACTTTTTAGCATATTTTTTTCAAACACGGTGCTATGAAAGATCTCATTTGTATAATTATATACTCATTGGTATTTATAAAACATTTCCTAGGTTATATTATTTTTTATTTATGTTACTCTTTAATTCAGAACCTAAAATTGGTATCGATCAAAGGGACATTTTGTCGAATAACATTTTCCCAGTTATAATTTTCCAGAATTTATCGAAGAATAGATAGTAATTTATAAAGGTCCGGGGTTAAAAAGGTTCACCACCGATGTGTCAAAAACCAGTAAAGCTAAGCATTGTTCAACAGCAATATTTGAAAGTTGAGGAAAAAAGATGTATAACCAGCTATAACCTTGATTTGAAAACGGTAATCTTTGAAATGGGGGAGATAAACGGTAATTTAAAATTATAATAAGGTTTTAAACCTTTTTGCCACCTGCCCGTTTCAAGTTAACCCGCCTATAGGGTAAAAAGGTCTAGATAACAAATTTTTGAAAGACATCAAAAAAGCAGCACATGAACGTAGTCAGATAATCGTTCATTTGATATGTGTTATTTGTTGTGATATAATTGTTATGGTGTTCACAATATAATTTATATTTGCTCAAAGTGAAATTGGACCTTTGTGCCTCGCCCTGCTCTACCTATATACTTTTTATTAAATTTACTTTAATTCATCGAATGTTACTTAAAATTCTTCAAAAAGGTCAAAGAAGAAATACTAAATTCATTTTCTATCTCTCCTCACAGAAATTTGAAAATTTTGTATAAGCTCAGTAGTATTATTTACAATTATACACAAAATCCAGAATCCAAAAAGAATCTGAAAAACTTGAAACGTAATGAATAAGTCAAAAGAACAAAAAAGACTTGGATTGGATTATACCATATTTTCCAGAGAAAGTGTATAAAAACTTCCAGTTTGTTTGTATTGACAAGATATAATCAAACTAATGGGGCTTATTGTTTTTATAATATCTCATTGTTGAAATGATATAAGGTTGTTGGTTGTTGGGTTTAGGTATGGGTTGGAAGTCCGATTGTTGGTAGATCCACAGTCCTGGTTAGTGATTACTGTAGTAGATTCTTTATACGATATGGTAATAATGTCCGTCCAACCCTTTCCTGGTGCCTTGGGTCGAGCAGTAGGAGTAATGTTTGATTGACTGGTTTGATAATAGCTCTCTTCAGAATAATGGGTCCTTTCAGTAAGGTATTTGCTGGAAGAGACAAACTTCTGGTTTTCAATATAAAAATCCACTTGTAGTGTTAAACACTGTATTTATTTCTTTTAATTAACAGACATAATCTCCACTTATGATATTCTAAGACTACTCTTAAGGCATCATCACTTGGCTAGACTCTTGCCTAAGACATCACTTAGCTAGACTCTTGCCTAAGACATCACTAGTTTATACAAATAATTCTGACTCTATATATTATGTATTGGACATGACAAATTCTTGGAATGGCGTGCTTCCGTGTTCATGCGAAGATCTTGGACTTTAATTAACATTGAAGAATAAATTCATATTTTTATTAAAAACACGTACGATCATGTTATTACAGAACACGCCATCCCTAATGAATATTGTTAGTCCTCTAACAATTAAATAGAAAAAAGAAATTACAATTTATTGGGGTTCCTCCCCTCTAAAACAATTTATCGCCCTCGATAAATGAAAAATAATAATCTCTGGTACAATTGATTATAGCAACAGAGAGAAAAATTTGAAAACTATTTGCAAAATATGAAAAAGTAAAAGTATAAAATTTTGTAGTATGTCTGCAATATAATAATTAGTTAACAATTCTGATGATAATATTGGTAAAAAAATTAACATCAAACATTTTTTAAAAAAAATCTAATATTGTTGTAACATTTTGCTGCATATTGTGATTTTTAATAGTTCATTAAAATTATTTTGATTTAGTTTCAACAGTTTGTTTAATTTCAAAAGTAGGATTTTGATAATACAGCAAAATATTATAAACAATAATTAGTTACATTATTAGGATATTGTTATTTGATACAGTATGCAATCTAATACCATATGAATTCGCTCAAGTTGCATAATTCGTGTGTCTGCTTTAAAATGATTAGTAGACAAAAAGCGAAGTTGTGGCCTATTTGATTTATATTGTTTACACATCAATAAAACTTTTAAAAATTTATGTGATGAAATTAATTATTTGATCCATTATCACTATCATTAATTGGTTTTGATATATAATGAAGTTTCTACTATGATAGTAAGATAATAAAAGCAACCTTTCTATTTGCATAAGAATATTCACAAGGTGCAAGATCTATCTTTTTTTTAGAAATTTAATATTATCATAAATTGTTCAATTTTGTATGATAATTTATTTATTTGATTCGAATTTCAAATAATGATCAAAATACTCTGCGTCAGATTCAGTTCTGTTTTGAATAGGATGTTTAAAAATGCGCGAGCGATTATTTCTAACTGAACCTGTATGAGAATCCTGCATCAATCGTCGAAAATTTTAAAAAATAGCTTGCACACTTGTTGCCATTCTGATGCATTACATCTAGATAGAAATAGAAGATAGTGATAATTCGTTTTGTAATCTAATAATTGTGTATTGTCACATACTTCTACATTAATACATTCCTGGGCCCTCTTGATTTTATAACTTTTATTTTCAATTTCTATTTTGAACATTCTATTTGTACTATAAAAATATACAATATAAAAATATTAATTTAAAATTATTATGTCAGTATTAATAAAAAAATGAGTGGCCTTTCAATTTCAGAATAATTGATACAAATTATTATTATATATATTTTTTCTATATTTTATTTCCATGTGAATTATTGATACTACGCATCAAAATTACCTTTGTTATAAGTTATTATCAAAAAATAAAAATACAACTATAAAAACATTAATATTTCAAATAAAACAGAAACAAATTACGATAAAATTATTTAAAAATCAAAATTAAAATATCAAATTAATGGAAATTTAATTGAATAAAATATGACGCCAATTAATACTTTAATGAAGTTTTTGTAGAATACATCAAGATTCATAAAATTAACGAAGTTAATACATCATAAGCAAATTTGTATTGCGTGCCTTGTTAAAGTTTGAATCCGAATGTCACGTGATATTTCTTTACTCAAATTTCAAAATAGAAATATGATAAAGCTTGTTATACTATTAACGCAAATAATCGAAATGAGTATGAACATTTATAAAAATTTCAATTAGGAAAAATATTATTATTGTCAATTTACGAAATTACTATAATAGAAAACAAATTTACTCAATTGCTTATTAATTTTCAAAATAAACTTTAATATAATTGTAGAGAAAATTTAGGAAATATTGCACGTTCAATATAAAGCCAATAAATTGAATTTAATTTAAAATGAAATCATTTTGTATCAATAATTCAAACATGGACTTTTACATTTTCCTATTTTTTTTCAATTTTTATAATTATATTCTATGGGGATAGTTACATTGCTATTATTGACATTAATTTAAATTTATACCCTTCATTTCTGTAATTTTTTGTATTGTGGGCAGTTGATTAAATTTAATTATTATTGAAATTTGCGTTTTCAAGTTCAATTATTTTCACACCAAACTTCGAAGTTCATTTAATGTACTATTCAAGATTAAAATTTCATTCTTATGTAATATTTTTAAAATTATTTCTAAATTCAACATTTAAATTAAATTCAACATTTGGAAATTATTCTCATGCAGGATTTAATAAAATCGATAAAATCAAGGAGCGTGTTTTGGTCCTAAAATGAAAATAACGAAATAAATTTATTTGAAAGATTTCATTGACTCGTTCAAACGGATGCATGAGTCTCTTATAAGTCATCAAAATTACGTCAAATATATTTAAGATCTCGCGGTTTTCACTAACCTTACGAGTCTTCATTCGGGTTTTTCCTACCCTGATTAATTTTTATTTATCAGATACCTATTGTTTCTTTTGAACAATTTAATATTAGGCTATCTGAAATGAAGGATTGGCACTATCGCCTGAAAAGTGGCACAATGGCTACACTAAATCCTTTAGGCATTTCGCCTTTACACTGGCATTTAAAGCCACATTAAAAATCGCGACGTTATAAAAAGATCAACAGATGTAAATTTACTCTTGATAGGATACTCAAAGTCATTAACTAGAGTCACTAACTTTTCAGTATTACTTTTCTGAGTTTTTTATATTATTACTTGATGACTTTATTACAAATCTTTACAATTATTTTACTTTGAAATATTTCTGTTATGAAATTCGGACCTGGCAATGCTCGTAATTGTTTTTGTTAAAAAATGCTTAGTTAACAATATTTGCTTGAACTTAACCTTGATGGTTATATGAAGTCAACAAAATAATAGTGTTGTGAACAATAATCGAACTGCCCATTGTTACGGAAATGTTACCCAAGTACAACCAAAATCCTAATAAAAAAATTCAAATTGACAAAATATTATTTATATTCTAATTGACAAACAAAATCTTAAAAAAAAATTGACGACTATGATGTTCTGGATGTGTAGTTGTTGCCAAAGAAGGATTGGTTTTTCTTACTTGGGGAGTGAGCCTTAGTCAAGAAGTCTGCGTCGATCTGCGTAGATCTGTCTGCGTAGTTTATCTCGGTAATGCTACCACCTCTAATGCCTTTAGTTCCTCGTGCTAGTCCTGGTCTTGCTGCTTGCTGGATGCTCCGTTTTACTTTAATGACTCTGCCGCGAAGAAAATTTGATCCAGACTTCACCAAGCACAATTCACAAAACTAACACTTCACTACAAGGAAATCCACCGCTTGACACCATGAAATGATTTAATGTTGTTGGTGGTAGTAGGGTTTAGGTATGGGTTGGAAGTCCGAT
The DNA here is from genome assembly GCF_003426905.1 of Ctenocephalides felis. Classification (NCBI taxonomy): domain Eukaryota; kingdom Metazoa; phylum Arthropoda; class Insecta; order Siphonaptera; family Pulicidae; genus Ctenocephalides; species Ctenocephalides felis. The sequence goes on from NW_020537646.1 coordinate 52,966,013, forward strand.
TGTTGGTAGATCCACAGTCCTGGTTAGTGATTACTGTAGTAGATTCTTTATACGATATGGTAATAATGTCCGTCCAACCCTTTCCTGGTGCCTTGGGTCGAGCAGTAGGAGTAATGTTTGATTGACTGGTTTAATAATAGCTCTCTTCAGAATAATGGATCCTTTCAGTAAGGTATTTGCTGGAAGAGATAAACTTCTGGTTTCCAATATAAAAATCCACTTGTAGTATTAAACACTGTGTTTATTTCTTTTAATTAACCGACATAATCTCCACTTATGATATTCTAAGACTACTCTTAAGACACCATCACTTGGCTAGACTCTTGCCTAAGACATCACTTAGCTAGACTCTTGCCTAAGACATCACTAGTTTATACAAATAATTCTGACTCTATATATTATGTATTGGACGTGCCAAATTCTTGGAATGGCGTGCTTCCGCGTTCATGCGAAGATCTTGGACTTTAATTAACATTGAAGAATAAATTCATATTTTTATTAAAAACACGTACGAAGGGGGAGGCTATTCTGTAATCACAAATATAATTTATTATTTATTGTTTTTGTTAAAGCACTACGTGCTATTTGAAGGTTATCCGAAATTCTTCCGTCCTTGCTGTTAGATTTTGGAATCACGTTTTATGTACAATTATTTAGTATATAAGAAGTAGTTAAGATTTAGTTAGAGGTCAGAAATCAGGAGTCGAGTCAGAAGTCAGGAGTCAAGTCAGGCTTACTGTTTAGATACAATAAAATGTAGTCTCTGATCATCGATAACCAAAGGGTTATCGAACAAATTATTTAATTGTATAAATAGTAAACAATAAAAAATATCAAGATCAACCAAGAACCAGTGTTTTTATCTTATCAACCGCTCAGCTCCAGCTACCAAACAACCTCTCATAATCTCAGAAGTGATCCAAACAACCCCACAATTACAGTTCATTGTATATAGCATTCAAACAACACATCCTTATACACCTGAAGTATTAATATTTTTGATTCTTTAGAAATTGTTTAGAATATACCTAATTTAGCAAAACAACGTTTGCCAGGTCAGCTAGTGTTATATATATAAAAATGAAGCTCTCTTTCAAATGTCTTAGTAAAACTCGAAAACGGCTAAACCCATTTGGCCAGTCTCAGTCTTGAAAAATTTCTGCCAATCCAGAGAAAGTCCAAAAGGTGAGAAATTACTTCAAATCCGCGTAGAAACTTTACATTTTTAATTTGAAAATTTTTGATAAACAGCACTTGATTCAAAATGGCTTCCCACACAATATTATTCAAATGACAGATGTATCGCCTACTCATATGTCAAATGGTTTTGACAAGTTAAAACAGATTATGTGTTATTCTTTTAATTTTAAAATTTAATTATTTATATATTTTTAAATGTTAATAAGAATGCTTATTTTGATTTTATATGAGGTTTTTTTTTAAATCTCAAGTGTTTGCTCACTGCCTTTTTGTATTCTTTTATCAAGAGCTTGAAATAATACTATTCTTATTGATTAAGGCTTGCTTATGAAAGAATAAATAAATAATTTTGTTTCAAACGCTGTGCTGTGCAAGTAGTTATTGGTTTAATGTGAATAATGTGTTACCAAAACATTTTATGAATTATATTATTATTGTATTTAGGTTATTCAAATTGAGATCCTAAATTTGGAATTCATCGAAGAGGACACCATAGACATTTCTGTCTAATCACTTATTGCAAGTTATAATAGACAACGATATGAATAAGAAAATTGGATTATAACACAGATAGTAATTTTAGAAATCATATTCATAAAAATCTCAATTAGAAGATATTATTATTGCGTTTAGGTTATTCAAATTGAGATCCTAAATTTGGAATTCATCGAAGGGGACACCATAGACATTTCTGTCTAATCGCTTATTGCAAGTTGTAATAGACAGCGATATGAATAAGAAAATTGGATTATAACACAGATAGTAATTTTAGAAATCATATTCATAAAAATCTCAATTACAAGATATTATTATTGCATTTAGGTTATTCAAATTGAGATCCTAAATTTGGAATTCATCGAAGGGGACACCATAGACATTTCTGTCTAATCACTTATTGCAAGTTATAATAGACAGCGATATGAATAAGAAAATTGGATTATAACACAGATAGTAATTTTAGAAATCATATTCATAAAAATCTCAAGTACAAGATCTTCGGAAACAAAGTTGTTTGAAAATTGCTTAACAAATTGTGAGCTTAAAGCTCACATTATGTTATTTTACATCCACATAAGTACAGTTTAAATAGATATGGAAGTAATCATTTCGAATATATACAGTACAATCTATTTACAATACAATTTTTTCATTACAATACTATAAGGAGTTTTGTAGTTATAAGGTCCATGACATTTATATTTTTAGAGTTTGACAAATGTCACACAGAAGCATGAAAAGTATCAGCAGTACGAACATGCGTTATATTACATGATTACATCCGAATAGGCTTTCTAATGCATAGAAAGAAGTTTTTCCAGCATTCCAATTTGCAATGAAAGAATTAAAATAGTTAAACATGTCCCACATGATAATAATAGAATTTTTACAGAATTTATCTTATGTTGTTTAGATACTAATGCTGTTATTCATCGGGTCTTTTCCCAATTACTTCCCGAGCATACTATATAGTGGTCTTGGTGATAACAAAACACCACTAATTTGGATACACAGTTGTAGAAAAGGAAAATCAAAATAAACACATTGAAATTTATCACAATATGTACTCATGTTGAAAATCTACAAATGTTCAAGCAAATTCATAAAGAAGAAATGTCCATTTTATATAGCTATATAACAACCGGGGTAAACCATTAAAATGGCTGTACGAATTGGGCCAGTATTAGTTGCATAATTTTATATTCATTAGTATTTATAAACCATTTTCTAGATTATATAATTATTTTATTTAGATTATTTAAATTAAAAACCTAAATTTGGAATCGATCAAAGGGGACATTTTGTCGAATAACTTATTCCCAGATATAACAGACCACTACTTAAATAAGAAGATTCGGTTGATAATATAACTTTGGAACACACATCTGTAAAAATGTCAATGCACATAATTACAAGTTCTCTGGAATAAAATAATTTGAAAATTGATTATAATGCTCGCATTCAATTTGTTTTTTAAATGATTGTTATGATTGATTACATTATGACGGACCAAATTGTTAAATACGTTATTGATAACTGTATTTTATAAGTTATAATAGTATTTACAATTATTTTAATATGTTTTTGATTATGTATTGAATGATTTGATTTTGGTTTTATTGATTTTCGATTGATGATTTTTTGTTTTCTATCTCAATATATCGCACCCTTTGATATGGCGCGAACATACTCCCGGCCTTGAAATATAAATTTCAAAATAATTGGTATTCTTCATTAATGTGAATTAATTAAGTAGATGTTTGTGGTTTTAGTAACACAAATTCTATAAAATGCACTTAACTTCTGCTTCTAAATTGTCTTATTGAAGCACTATAACATTCTCTCCTTGAACTGGTTATGGTGGTTGTATCTGCTGACGAGAAAAGTTTGCAACTGATTCTATATTCCACACGTTCTTGTTTCACACATTTTGAAGTTGCTAATGTTGAGCAAGCGTGTTTTCGAAAATATCAAGCATTGACACATAGCAAGTTGAGGTTTAAGATTTTTGAATATGGAAGTGATGAGGATGTTTTGTGTTGGAACTTAAGCAATATTCAACTATGTTCCGATCTGTGTCTGAATTCTTCCGAACTGTGAATGATTTGAAGATAAGAATAGAAATATAAGCCATGATTGAATATGATTCCACGATATAGTTCCTTTTTTTATGTTATTCGTAATCTTGTTTTAGTTCGACCTATTTTGCAAAAATGTTTGTAACATTTCATAACGAATCATTTATTATATGAATAGATTTTGTAAAATTTATGCGTTGCACCATAAATTCTGTTGAAATTGCTATCAACCATTAATCGTTAAATCAGATATTAGTTCGAATATAATACTATATTCATTATATCTTGTGTTTAAGAGACATGCGAAAATATAACATAGAAAAGCCTCCAATTCTTTATATAATCTTGTTTGACTATATTTTCCTTTTGTAAGTAAAAACGACGGATTCCGTAAATTATTTCACATGTAAGATAATACGATATGTAGGTAAATTGCTCATAATGAATTAGACACTTCTAAGTAATTCTCTAGTTTCAATAGACCAATAGATATTTTGCAACTAATAGATAAACAAATAAAAATAGTAATGAAGAAATTCTCAAATATTTATGTATCGATAGTTGATAGATGAATGGATTTTTGGACAGCGCTATGGGGTGACATTTGTGATAGGTTAAAGTTTTTGGTTCGAATTTTGATTTGATCCCCAACGTGCAAAATTCCATTTCACCGAATTGATATACCACGCCAGTCAAAATGACTGGTTGGGCACTTTCAATTCAAAATTCCCATTATATGTAAAATTTGTTTTGTGAAATGAAGTTATGACTTTTTAGGTTATAAGTATAGAAATCATTTTGTGTATCCAAAGTTACTTTATATATATTAGTAACAAAAATAAATTGTGTTACTACTACTTGTACCAGCACCAGTCAAAATGACTGGTGCAAGTTTCTATAGAAAATGTTTGATAAAAGAACCGAAATAACAATAGACATAGATCGTATGCGTTTATCGCCTACTCTCTTATCGACGACAATATATATTATTTATTCTTTATTCTTTTTTACTTTGTAAAAATGCAGATTACTGAAGTATTACTAGATTTTTACCAACAAAACAATTGTTTCGAGCTTCGTTCAACACACTAAATAAAATTTTATTCAAAGTGATTTTCTAGTATAATTATTTATTCTTTTTGTACACTGATACAAGTAAGTTATTTTTATAGCGACTGTCAGTCTTCGAAAAAAGAATGGAAACAATGTTTTTTTAGCTTGTTTGAAAAATAAAATCAGCGGATCTCTGAAATGTTTGGACCTAGGATTTGAAATATATGATAGTGAGGGTGAATTTTTAGATAAACAAATCAATCCACAAGACTGTGCTATTATCGATTGTAGAAATGGGAAAATTTCGTGATAAAGACAATACAGATGGATCAAGTACGTTAGTAAATGGATAGATATCACAAACAAACGTATGAGACGATGCGAGCCACTTTCTTCCAATTCTGAAGACGAATTTGGAAGTAATGCACCAAATCAGGAAACTAAAATTGGTTTGGACGAAACTTTTTGTACAAGACTTGTAGTAAAGTGAAATAGGTTTTGCAGGTATATTAGAAGTTCAAAGAGCTTTCAGACACATACTCAGACCAAATTTATAGAAAAAAAGCCCGCTTTTGGAACAAATAGCAAAAATTGCTCCAAACCGGGAGCTCATATCACTTTGTTTGAATAAAATTTTCCAACAAAGGCCAGAAGCATATTTAGCCAGTAATGGCCAAAGAAACTATAAATTTGCATAAAATTCTCTCTGACATCTGATGTAGAAACAAAATATATGGTAAATGGTTGCCCGTATTTAGCGAAAGACGAAGAATCAACCCCTGTAAGCGAATTTGTTGTAATGAAAATTCTTGAAACATATATCATGAAGGGTATAATAAATGCCCGATATTATTTTTATAATTATTCATATAGCATTGATATTAAAATCTAAAAACACATCGGTAGCCGTAATTTTACGCGCAAACAAGTGGGTGCCGCCGGACACTTTTATTGAGTATTGTGCTAAAGTACTGCAAAAACTATTAAAAATTAATATATTTTGTTATTTGATAATATCTATAAGTTTATTTAACAGCTGTAATTAGTTTTGTTCAACTTAAAAACACAATGAATTTGTTTTCTTAGAGACCAGTCATTTTGACTGGTATTGGTAGAAATAGGTATATACAAACGGCTGGTATATCTAGTGTTAAATGATGTCAATGTCTTTAGTTTTAGAGATTTGTTAATGCGTATTTAAGTTAAGCATGTCTTGCTTGATTGTCATGATTTGTTTTGAATAAAATAAATTATATTCGCAAAAGCGATTTTTGTATTAATAAAAATATAGATTTTAATCACATAAGAGTTATAGTAAGATCGCTCCAATATAATTTTTTATCAAACGCGATACTTAAATTCCGTTTCATATTTTGCGCAAGAATTTTTAATAATTGTGCCTCACTTAGTTTGAGGTATAATAGTGCGATATATTTTGATAGTGCTATTCTAGATTTTTCCACTATTAATTTTATTTTATAGCTAGAATTAGTACTGGAAAACACATTTATACGCGCGCTATATGTTTAGACGTGTAATTTCGTGCTTAGACGATTTAGAGTTGGAATTAAAAGTTTTGAATGTTCAAAAACGGACCAATGTTTTTTTGCAATGTTGTTTTGATTGATGTTTATTTTGATATTGTAAGTTTTTCTCCGAATTATTTGGTGCATCCCTCTGTCGTTTATCTGAACTAAAACTTGTTCGATCACTCTCTTTATATCGACCGTTAGTATTGAAGTATGAATTTTAAAATTTGGTATAATGAAACAGATTTCGTTTCGGATATTCGGTTTAACAAGTTGTAGATCAGACAACAGCAGACTTGTACCGGACTTACAAGGCGTTTCCAAAATTAGGCAAAAATTAGTTGTTAAATTGATTGACTTTAACACGTCTTGATGAGGTAAATATAAACTTATTTTAGGTATGCTTGCGTTTATGAAATTATAATATTCAGTGAATTGGTTTCTGTTTGCAAGTGAAATATGACGTTTTAATGTTACTTGTCCACTATATTCTATGTCTTCGATATTTTTTGCAAATTGAATTATAGTACCAAAACTTCCGTCAATAATCTTAGTTGTATTAGTAATAGAATACTCTTCGCGTTATTTTTCCGTTTCAGTAAAGTATTGTTTATCGTCGTATGGTTCGCGTATTTCTGAAGATGTATCTACTTGAGCTACAAAGTTAGATTCATGATTTGAAACCGAAATTGATTTAGAAATGTTTAATTGAGGTAAATAAAATTGAGGCTGTTTTATGTTACGTGCATTATTTGTTGTTTTGGTATAATTTAAATTGAATTCCGAACTATTATCTGATTTATTCAATGCTGCTACTCTAAGCTTTGATAATGTTGTCAAGCATTTGTGGTATTTATCAAACAATTCTTCTAATTCGTTATCAAATAAATTATCAATTTCTTCTTTATCATCAAGTAAAGTTGCTATTTTGATAATCGTATCTTCAAATAAGTCAAAAATAGGTCTTGCATATTCTATAAAACGGCTTATTTCAGAAATATTCAATTCACACACAGGCATGTGTGACCATTGATTGCAAATCTTTTCGCAATATGCTAATTGCGATTTAATTTGTAGTTGCTTCGTTTTGAGTGATTTTAAAGTTTTTATCGATTCCATCCGGTCACAGATCGTACTAAACTCTATTCATTAAATAAGGAAAGATTGATAAGAAGGAAATGTAGTTGAATAACCTGGTTTCTTGCTTTGCTTGTGCTTGTAGCTGTAGCTCCAAATTTGAACTTCTTCTTGATTTTGAACTTCCTCTTTATTTAATCTTGATTTACTTGGTTTATGCTTGTTTTGCTTTATTTCCAATTCTATTTATTTGATTTCCTTCGATTGCTGGACGTCACATCCGGCTCGAAAGACCAATGTTTTTTAAATGGTTGTTATGATTGATTGCCTTATGAAGAACCAAATTGTTATTGATAACTGTATATATTTATTTTATAAGTTATAATAGTATTTGCAATTATTTTAATATGTTTTGGATTATGTATTGAATGATTTGATTTTGGTTTTATTGATTTTCGATTGATGATTTTTTGTTTTCTATCTCAATATATCGCACCCTTTGATATGGCGCGAACACAATTAAATGTATGGACAGTTTGGGTACTAGAACAAGTATAGCAGAAAAATGAGTACAATTCTGAAGGAATTCCTTTCAAAAGATATGACAAAATCCATGCATTTTAGACACAGTCAGGTATCATTCATGTTTTATTAAATCACTCTACAAATTCAAAAAGATGAAGAACTTCAACAATCATTGGATAATGCAATGTAAAATATAATTCACTAATGGATATTTTCCACTAATTTTGAAGAATAAACTGGAAAAAATTTCTATGAATTTATCGAAGAATGGATAGTAATATATGAAGATCTGCGGTTAATAAGATCCACCACCAATATCTCAAAAACCAGTAAAGTTTAGCATTGTTCAACAACAATATTTGAAAGTAGAGGGGAAAAGATGTATAACCAGCTATAACCTTGATTCTTATAACTTTGCTATCAGGAGATAAACGGTAATCTTTGAAAATCCACAACGAAAGTATTTCCTTTTGTTGTTAGTTTTTTTGGTTGTGAGCACTGTGATATATATATATATATATATATATATATATATATATATATATTGTTCTGTAATAACATGATTGTACGTGTTTTTAATAAAAATATAAATTTGTTGTTCAATGTTAATTAAAGTCCAAGATCTTTGCATGAACGCGGAAGCACGCCATTCCGGGAATTTGTCACGTCCAGTACGTAATATATAGAATCAAAATTATCATTGTAAACTAGTGATGTCTTAGGAAAGAGTCTAGTCCAGTGATGTCTTAAGAGTAGTCTTAGAATATCTTACGTGAAGATTATGTCTGTTAAATAATAAGAAGAAGAAATAAATAAAGTGTATAATTACTAAATACAAGCGAATTTTATATTGGAAACCAGAAGTCTATCTCTTTCAGCTAATATCTTACTGAAAGGGTCCACTACTCTGAAGAGATCTATTATCAAACCAGTAACTCAAACTTACTCCTACTGCACGACCCAAGGCACCAGGAAAAGGGTTGGACGGACTTATTACCCTAGTGGATAAAGAATCTACCGTAATTACCACTAATATGGATTGTGAATCTACCAACATCGGACCCCAACCCATACCTAAAGACCTACTACCAACAACATATATCATTTCATGGTATCAAGCGGTGGATTTCCTTATAGTGAAGTGTTAGTTTTGTGAATTGTGCTTGGTGAAGTCTGGATCAAGTTTTCTTCACACCCAGAGGCGGCAGAGTCATTAAAGTAAGCAGAGCATCCAGCAAGCAGCAAGACCAGGACTAGCACGAGGAACTAAAGGCATTAAAGGTGGCAGCTTTACCGAGATAAACATCGCAGACAGATCGACGCAGACTTCTTGACTAAGGCTCACTCCCCAAGTAAGAAAAACCAATCCTTCTTTTGGCAAAAACTACACATCCAGACCAGAACATCATAGTCGTCAAATTTTTTTTTAAGATTTTGTTTGTCATTTAGAATATAAATAATAATATCTTGTCAATTTGAATATTTTTTAAGTATTAGGATTTTGGTTGTACTTGGGTAACATTTCGGTAATAATGGGCAGTTCGATTATTATTCACACCACTATTATTTTGTCGAGTTCACATATCCGTCAAGGTTAAGTTCAAGCAAATATTGTTAACTAAACACTTTTTAACAAAAACAATTACGAGCATTGTCAGGTCCGAATTTCATAACAGAAATATGTTTAGAAATATGACAAAGTAAAATAATTGTAAATATTAGTAACAAAGTCATCAAGTAATAATATAAAAGACGCAGAAAGTAATATTGAAAAGTTAGTGACTCTAGTTAATGACTTTGAGTATCCTATCGAGAGTAAATTTACATCTGTTGATCTTTTCATAATGTTTTTTAATGTGGCTTTAAATGCCAGTATCAGGGCGAAATGCCTAAAGGATTTAGTGTAGCCATAGTGCCACTTTTCAGGCGATAGTGCCAATCCTTCATTTCAGATAGCCTAATATTAAATTGTTCAATGAAGCAATAGGTATCTGACAAATAATTGATTAATCAGGGTAGGAAAAACCCGAATACTCGTAAGGTTAGTGAAAACCTCGAGATTTTAAATATATTTGACCTAATTTTTGATGACTTATATGAGACTCATGCATCCGCTGGAACGAGTCAATCAAATATTTCAAATAAATTTTATTTCAATATTTTCATTTTTAGAACCAAAACAAGCTCGTTGATTTTATCGATATTATTAAATCTTGCATGAGAATAATTTCCAAATGTTGAATTTAATTTAAATGTTGAATTTAGAAATAATTTTAAAAATATTACATGAGAATAAAATTTTAATCTTGAATATTACATTAAATGCACTTTGAAGTTTGGTGTGAAAATAATTGAACTTGAAAATGCAGATTTCAATAATAATTAAATTTAATCAACTGCCCATACCACAAAATGTTACAGAAATGAAGGGGATAAATAAATTGCAAAAAAAATAGGAAAATTGAAAAAGTCCATGTTTGAATTATTGATACAAAATGATTTCATTTTAAATTAAATTCAATTTATCGGCGTTATATTGAACGTAAAATATTTCCAAAATTTTCTCTACAAATATAATAAATTTGATTTTGATAATTAGTAAGCGATTGAGTAAATTTGTTTTCTATTATTACCGATAATAATATTTTTTCTAATTGAATTTTTTAGAATTGTTCATACTAAATGTAATTTCGATTATTTACGTTAATAGTATAAGAAGCTTTATCATATTTCTATTTTCAAATTTGAGTAAAGAAATATCACGTAACATCCGGTTTCAAATTTTAACAAGGCACGCAATACAAATTTGCTTATGATGTATTAACTTCGTTAATTTTATGAATCTTGATGTATTTTACAAAACTTTATTTTATTATTATTTAAAAAAAAAATTGAAAAGTATTAATTGGCGACATATTTTTATTCAATTAATATTCCATTAATTTGATATTTTAATTTTGATTTTGAATAATTTTATCGTAATTTATTTTGTTTTATTTGACATATTAATATTTTCATAGTTGTATTTTTATTTTTATTGATAATAATTATGAATAACTATGAATTTCGAGCGTTCAAAGCAGATATAATAAGACCAATAACACAAATAGAATCACCTTAATTATTTATTCACTTATAACAAAAGTAATTTTGATGCATAGTATCAATAATTCACATGGAAATAAAGTACAAAAAATATATATAATAATGATTTGTATCAATTATTCTGAAATTGATTGGTCACTCATTCTTTATTAATACTGACATTCTAAATATAATAATTTCAAATTAATATTTTTTATTGTATATTTTTATAGAAGTTGTTCGCGCCAATCAAAGCATGCGGTTATATGGACATAAAAACAAAAAATCATCAATCGAAAAATCATACAAATCAATCAATCAATCAGAACGTAATCAAAAACAGTATTAAAATTATTGTAAATACACTTATAACTTGTTATTAATATAAAATAAATATATACAGTTATAATCAAAGTATTTACAATTGATCCTTCATAAGGCAAGCAATCACAATCATTTAAAAAACATTGGCCCAGACGAGCCGGATTTGACGTCCAGTGGAAAAAAATGGTCCAGACGAGACGGATGTGACGTCCAGCAATCGAAGAAGAAATCAAGCAAAACAAGCATAAACCAAGTAAATCAAGATTAAATAAAGAGGAAGATCAAAATCAAGATAGGAAGTTCAAATTTGGAGCTACAGCTACAAGCACAAGCAAAGCAAGAAACAAGGATATTCAACTACATTTCCTTCTTATCAATCTTTTCTTATTTAATTAATAAAGTTTAGTACGATCTGTGACAAGATGGAATCGTTAAAAACTTTAAAATCATTCAAAACAAAGCAACTAGAAATTAAATCGCAATTAGCATATTGCGAAAAGATTTGCAATCAATGGTCACACATGCCTGTGTGTGAATTGAATATTTCTGTAATTAGCCGTTTTATAGAATATATAAGACCTATTTTTGACTTGTTTGAAGATACGGTTATCAAAATAGCAACTTTACTTGATGATGAAGAAGGAATTGATAATTTATTTGATAACGAATTAGAAGAGTTTTTTGATAAATACCACAAATGCTTGACAACATTATCAAAGCTTGCAGCATTGAATAAATCAGATACTAGTTTGGAATTCAATTTAAATTAAACCAAAACAACAAATAATGCAGGTAACATAAAACTCAATTAAACATTTCTAAATCAATTTCGGTTTCAAATCATGAATCAAACTTTGAAGCTTTAGTAGATACATCTTCAGAAATACGCGAACCATACGACGATAAACAATACTTTACTCAAACGGAAAAACAACGCGAAGAGCATTCTATTACTAATACAACTAAGACTATTGACGGAAGTTTTGGTACTATAATTTAGTTTGCAAAAAATATCAAAGACATAGAATATAATAGACAAGTAACATTAAAACGTCATATTTCGCTTGCAAACAGAAACCAATTCACCGAATATGATAACTTCATACACGCAAGCATACCTAAAATAAGTTTATATTTACCTCATCAAGACGTGTTAAAGTCAATCAATTTAACAACTAATTTTCGCGTAACTTTGAAGCACCTTGTAAATCCTATACAAGTCTGCTGTTAACTGAGCTACAACTTGTCAGACCGAATATCTAAAACGAAATCTGTTTCATTATACCAAATTTTAAAATTCATACTTCAATACTAACGGTCGATATAAATTGAGTGATCGAACAAGTTTTAGTTCAGATAAACGACAGAAAGATGCACCAAACCATTCGAGGAAAAACTTCCAATAACAAAATAAACATGAATCAACAACATACGTTCTTATGAATACGATGTTCAGAACAATCACCTAAACAAAGCATAACTGAACATCTTAAAATATTCGAAATCCCCAGAAATTATTTTAACGTTCATAGTGATACAGCTGATACAATAATGAATTTTTTTATTAACAACAATCTCACTAACATTTTAACGCAAGCTAAACTCAATTTTTATGAATTGAATTCTAACCATTCAAAACTTTTCTGTCTAACTCCAAATCGTCTAAGCACAAAATTACATATCTATACATATATCGTGCGAATGAATGTGTTTTTCACTTCAAATTCTAGCTATAAAATAGAATTAATAGTGGAAAAATCTAGAATAGCACTATCAAAATACATAGCACTCTTATACCTCAAACTAAGTGAGGCACAATTATTAAAAATTCTTGCGCGAAAAATGAAACGGGCATTAAGTATCGCGTTTGATAAAAAATTATATTGGAGCGATCTTACTATCACTCTTATATGGATAAAATCTCTATTTTTATAAATATAAAATCGCTTTTGCGAATATATTTTATTTTATTCGAAACAAATGTATGCAAACTACTGGTTACATACAATTTATTAAAATCATTGTAGTGTACTAAAGCATTGCAACGCGCCAAGGTCCACCTTAGCTTCTAACTAAAGACTGCATCGCACGATTGACAATTTTACAATTTTTGCGATTGAAATATGAATCAGAATTGCAAGTGTAGCATGTACTCATTAAACTGGTACGTGTTATGAATCTCAAATTTGTTCAAATACTAAAATGACAAAGAACAAAACATCACAGAGTTTATTAATGATTAACAAAATTAATAAATCACTTAATAAATTGATAAAATCAAAACAAGTCATGACAATCAAGCAAAACATACTTAACTTAAGTGCGCATTAACAAACCATTGCAAAAAACATTAGTCCTAACAATCAAGCAAGTCATATCTAACTTAAGTACGCATTAACAAATATACAAATATAAAGACATTGACATTATTCTTAGGTGAAATGGAATTTTGCACGTTGGGGTTCGAACTAATATGTGATTTAGTAAAAAATGGTTTGATAGCAATGCATAAATCTCGCAAAATCTATTCATATAGCAAAACTATAAGATTTGCTATGACATGTTACAAACTTTTGCAAATAAATCGAACTAAAACAAGATTACGAATAACACAAAAAAAGGAACTATATCGTGGAATCACATTCAATCATGGCTTATATTTCAAACCTCAAATTATTGACATTTCGGAAGAAATCAAACGCAGATCGGAACATTGTTGAATGTTGCTTAAAATCCAATAAAAAAAATCCTGATCACTTCCATATTCAAAAATCTTAAACATCAACTTGCTATGCGTCAATGCTTGATATCCTCGAAAACACGTTTACTCAACATCAGCAACTTCAAAACACAAGAGCATGTGGAATATGGAGTCAGAATATGCAGACTTTTTTCGTCTGCAAATGCAACCATAATAACCAGTTTAAGGAGACAATGTTACAGTGCTCCAATAAGACAATTCAGAAAATACTGAACTGATTATTACTGATTGGTCTTATAGCACTTAAAAAAAACGATAAACTATGATTTCCAATAAAAATCAAGAAATGCAGTTCATGAAATTTGAGTGTTACTAAAACCACTAACATCTACTTAATTAATTCACATTAATGAAGATTACCAAATATTTTGAAATCTATACTTCAAGGCCGGGAGAATGTTCGCGCCAATCAAAGCATGCGGTTATATGGATATAAAAACAAAAAATCATCAATCGAAAAATCATACAAATCAATCAATCAATCAGAACGTAATCAAAAACAGTATTAAAATTATTGTAAATACACTTATAACTTGTTAATAATCTTATATATGAAAATGGAGCTGTCTTTCAAATGTCCGAATAAAACTCGAAAACGGCTGAATGGATTTGGCCAGTCTTAGTCTTGAAAAATTCGTGCCAATCCAGAGATTGTCCAAAAGGTGAGATAATATTTTAAATCCGCGTAGAAACTTTACATATTTATTTTGAAAATTTTTGGTAAACAGCACTTGATTCAAAATGGCTTCCCACACAATGTTATTCAAATGACAGATGAACACTACTCATATGTCAAAACAAAGTTAAAACAGATTATGTGTTATTCTTTTAATTTTAAAATTTAATTATTTATATATTTTTAAATGTTAATAAGAATGCTTATTTTGATTTTATATGAGGTTTTTATTTAATTCTCAAGTGTATGCTCACTGCCTTTTTGTATTCTTTTATCAAGAGCTTGAAATAATACTATTCTTATTGATTAAGGCTTGCTTATGAAAGAATAAATAAATAATTTTGTTTCAAACGCTGTGCTGTGCAAGTAGTTATTGGTTTAATGTGAATAATGTGTTACCAAAACATTTTATGAATTATATTATTATTGCATTTAGGTTATTCAAATTGAGATCCTAAATTTGGAATTCATCGAAGAGGACACCATAGACGTTTCTGTCTAATCACTTATTGCAAGTTATAATAGACTGTGATATGAATGAAAAAATTGGATTATAACACAGATAGTAATTTTAGAAATCATATTCATAAAGGTCTTCGGAAACGAATTTGTTTGAAAATTGCTTATAAAGCTCACATTATGTTATTTTACATCCACATAAGTACAGTTTAAATAGATATGGAAGTAATCGTTTCGAATATATACAGTACAATCTATTTACAATACAAATTTTTCATTACAATACTATAAGGAGTTTTGTAGTTATATGGTCCATGACATTTATATTTTGAAGAATGTAAAGTATCAGCAGTACGAACTTGCATTATATTACATGATTTCATCATCCGAATAGGCTTTCTAATGCATAGAAAGAAGTTTTTCCAGCATTCCAATTTGCAATGAAAAAATTAAAATAGCTCAACATGTCCCACATGATAATAATAGATTTTTTACAGAATTTTTCTTAAGCTGTTTAGATACTAATACTGTTATCGATCGGGTCTTTTCCCAATTACTTCCCGAGCATACTATACAGTGGTCATGGTGATAACAAAGATACCACTAATTTGGATACACAGTTGTAGAAAAGGAAAATCAAAATAAACACATTGAAATTTATCACAATATGTACTCATGTCGAAAATCTACATATGTTCAAGCAAATTCATAAAGAAGAAATGTCCGTTTTGTATAGCTATATAACAATCGGGGTAAAACGTTAAAACGGCTGTACGAATTGGGCCAATCTTAGTTGCATAATTTTATATTCATTAGTATTTATAAAACATTTTCTAGATTATATAATTATTTTGGAATATAAATTTGGAATCGATCAAAGGGGACATTTTGTCGAATAACTTATTCCCAGATATAACAGACCACTACTTAAATAATAATAATCCATAACGAAAGTTTATGATTTCCTTTTGTTGTTAGTTTTTTGGGTTGTGAGCACTGTGATTTAGTTCACGAGACCTTAATATAAATTTTAACTATTTAATTGTTTTATAAAATGTAATGTTAATTTTGAGTGAGATTCAACACTTCAAAAACTTACATCTGTGTGGGGCAAAAATGACCAACTGAACATTGACGACGGCTAAAGACTAAAAAAGACTTGGATTGAATTATACCGTATTTTTATAGAAAGTGTATAAAACTTCCAGTTTGATTGTATTAACAAAATATAGTCAAACGAGTATTGTTATTATGAATTATATAATTTATTATTATCCAAGTAGACTTTGGAGTTTATTGTGTTTATAAAATACCTCATTGTCTGTACCATTCAAAGTAATAATTCTTACACTCCTAAAATAAAGTATTCTTTTTTTTATTCTTTAGAAGTTGCTTAGAAATACCTAACTTAGCAAAACAACGTTTGCCGGGTCAGCTAGTATAAAATAAATATATACAGTTATAATCAAAGTATTTACAATTGGTCCTTCATAAGGCAAGCAATCACAATCATTTAAAAAACAGAAGTTATAAAATCAAGAGGGCCCAGGAATGTATTAATGTAGAAATATGTGACAACACACAATTATTAGATTACAAGACGAATTATCACTATTTTCATTTGCATCAGAATGGCAACAAGTGTGCAAGCTATTTTTTAAAATTTTCGAAGATTGATTGCAGGATTCTCATACAGGTTCAGTTAGGAATAATCGCGCGATTTTTAAACATCCTATTAAAAATATTGAACTGAATCTGACGCAGAGTATTTTGATCATTATTTGAAATTCGAATCAAATAAATAAATTATCATACAAAATTAAACAATTTATGATAATATTAAATTTGTGAAAAAAGAGAGATCTTGCACTTTGTGAATATTCTTATGCAAATAGAAAAGTTGTTTTTATTATTTTACTATCTTAGTAGAAATTTCATTATATATCGAAACCAATTAATGATAGTGATAATGAATCAACTAATTAATTTTATCACATAAATTTTTAAAAGTTTTATTGATGTATAAACAATATAAATCAAATAGGTCAAAATTTTGCCTACATAATCATTTTAATGCTGCGTATACAAAGCAGACACACAAATTATGCAACTTGAGCGAATTCATATGGTAATAGATTGCATACTGTTTCAAATAAGAATAACCTAATAATGTGACTAATTATTGTTTCTAATATTTTGCTGTATTATCAGAATCCTTCTTTTGAAATTAAACAAACTGTTGAAACTAAATAAAAATAATTTTAATGAACTATTAAAAATCACAATATGCAGCAAAATGTTACAACAATATTAGATTTTTAAAAAAGGTTAGATGTTAATTTTTTACCAATATTATCATCAGCATTGTTAACTAATTATTATATTTCAGACATACTACAAAATTTTATACTTTTACTTTTTCATATTTTGCAAATAGTTTTCAAATTTTTCTATCGTTTGCTATAATCAATTGTACCATAGATTGATATTTTTTCATTTATCGAGGACGATAAATTATTTTAGAGGGGAGGAACCCCAAATAAAATGTAATTTCTTTTTTTTTTAATTGTTAGAGGACTAACAATATTCTTTAGGGGTGGCGTGTTTTGTAATAACATGATTGTACGTGTTTTTAATAAAAATATAAATTTGTTGTTCAATGTTAATTAAAGTCCAAGATCTTTGCATGAACGCGGAAGCACGCCATTCCGGGAATTTGTCACGTCCAGTACGTAATATATAGAATCAAAATTATCATTGTAAACTAGTGATGTCTTAGGAAAGAGTCTAGTCCAGTGATGTCTTAAGAGTAGTCTTAGAATATCTTACGTGAAGATTATGTCTGTTAAATAACAATAAGAAGAAATAAATAAAGTGTATAATTCTACAAGTGAATTTTCTATTGGAAACCAGAAGTCTATCTCTTTCAGCTAATATCTTACTGAAAGGGCCCACTATTCTGAAGAGATCTATTATCAAACCAGTAACTCAAACTTTCTCCTACTGCTCGACCCAAGGCACCAGGAAAAGGGTTGGACGGACTTATTACCCTAGTGGATAAAGAATCTACCGTAGTTACCACTAATTTGAATTGTGGATCTACCAACATCGGACCCCAACCCATACCTAAAACCCTACTACCAACTACTTATATCATTTCAATATATATATATATATATATATATATATATATATATATATATATATATATATATATATATTGATATCAAAATTGAGAAAAAAACTAAATTTCTAGGATTAAAATTCATTTATGAAACATTCATCTTCATTTAATAGTTATTTGCATTTTATGAAATCTTTGTATAGTTTCTATACGAGTATTTTTAAACATTACACTTCGTTTTATAAGTTACTAATGTAATGCATAATCTTATTAAATATAACAATAAACTTACGTCGTTATCGATTTGCGTCATTACTTGTAATAACATTTAAACAGATACTAAATAACATTCTTGGAACATCAACAATAGGAGATATGACAATTCTGAAGATAGCGATACTTCAACAAACATCAAAGCACAGTATTTGCTTGACGCTCATTATACTATGGTATCTCTGAAATCAACTTTTTCAAAGTTTGAAAACATGGCAAAATAAATATTTATCTCCGAAAATAGTTCCAATTTATCCCTTAACTTTTTGCAATGTTTATGAATCCTTTTTATCTTATCTCCCTGAATAAAATTTTGAAAGTGTCATAAATCTTGCATTTCTTGGGTGTCAAAGCACTCCTGCGCTTTGTTAGTACATTTAGCAGCAATTTGCAGCTACCCCCAAATGCACCTATTAAACATAATAATAAGTTGTAACATAACATAATAATGATACTTGGTTTTATAATTACTATTGCTGTGATTCTTATAACAAAATCCCTTTGCCGAAAACTGGAGTTGAAATAGCTGAGTATTTAACCCGCACTTGACACTTTTTAGGATACTACAATGTATATATGTCCATTTCCTATGCGACATAATTACACATACCTAATCATTACTCGCAATAAACAAGTGCAATTTCATATTGAATTTGCAACAATTTGATACGCTACACTTTGCCATATAAAATTTCAGTTGAACACAATTAATTAACGTCCTTCCCCCACTTTGCATTGAACACATATACACACAGATTTTAAGTCAAGTGTTTTCTTCTTTAAAAAATCCATCTGTTCAATATCAGTTTGTTACCAATAGTCATCCCATAACATCGAGGGAATAATACTTTTTGTCTCATATAACAAACTCAAAAAGACATGATTTAAAAAAAAATTGAATTACAAAATTTGTTTCTTCGTCTGAGAAGAAATTTTATAAAATCACTTTTTTTGATAAAATCTGTTTTAGTGAAAAAGTGTTAGTGTATAATCAATTATACAGGTAATTAATACTGCTGTTCCAGTAACCTTTTCTTTAAACTTTCTAAAACTTTCCAATTTATTAACATTTTTAATATGTAATCCACTCATTTATTTTTATCATTTTCATTTTGATTATATTGTCATATTTCTGTACATTATTTTTTCCACAATTTTATTCATTTTATATAAAACATCCACCATCTTCTGCTTTTCTTAAACATATTGTTTGCTTAAATCTTATCAAGATCATGTTTCTTGACAGATGTCCTGAAAATGAAACGTACCTAGTTCCGAAACGTCGACAGTAAATAAACAAAGAAATGTTTTTTTTTTAATCTTTGTTTTTAATTACTTTTTGGATTCTTTGTTTGAATCTGAATTTGAATCTATATATATATATATATATATATATATATATATATATATATATATCTACATATATATAAAAATTTGTCGGTAGTTGACTACGGAAGGTGCAACATCGAATTCAATAGTGAGGAATAGTGTTTGTTTATGGAGTACGAGGACGGGCAGGTATCGGGTCGCCCGCCCGATAACAGTGTACCGTCATGCGCCGAAATAGGTGTAACAGTAGCTGAGGCTATGAAAACTAATTATTCTGATAATGAGAGTATTGAAGAATTTTATGAATTGTCAAAAGAAAACAATGCGTTAATTAGTGAAGGTGATTGTGAAAACAAAAAAGTGAATAATGTTAAATCTAAGGGTAAAAAAGTAAGCAGTGGAATATCTAGAATTAAATCTGGAAAGAATTTAAAAATGGAATCTAATATGCGTGTAATTAAAAGTGGCGTTCAAAAACGTGTCAAGAATGACGGCGTTGGTGATCGTAGAATAACTAGAAGAAGTAAAGAGGTGACTATGGAAAAGCTAAATACGATGGAAACGAGTGGGGAAATAAATACTAAATGTAATGAACAAAGAGATATAACAATACATAATGACGAAGCAAAATTAATTGAAAATAACGCAAGTTGCAGTCATAACAATAATGAGGTCAAAACAAGGGAAAATTATGTGGACGATGCTACGGATTCGATGGACACAACAGCGGGTAACGAATCTACCAATCAGAGAAAGGTCGATATACAACTGCGATATGAAAGTTGCGACACAGGGCCGTACTATATCTATATCGAATCAAGAAATAAAAACATCGGTCGGTTACATCCGATGGCGATTGGAAAAATGATTCATAAGTCATTTCCAAATCTGAAATCGGATCTGTTAGACATATTAGTGCTCGGAAATAATAAAGTAAAAATGGTTTTAAGTAACGGTAATGTGGCAAATAGGTTGCTCGATGGGGAATTTTTCAATAGAAATAATTTAATAGCATATATACCAAACTATTTATTAATCAGAAAAGGAATTATTTTTGATGTAGATATCGAACTCACAGAGGACGATATTAAAAGTGAAATCGTATCGGATAGTACAATAATCGATGTGAAATGTTTTACACCAAAAAATACTAATACACGCAGATTTAAATCGCAATGCGTTATAATTACTTTCAGAGGATCCAGAATTCCAGATAAGGTAGCGATACATTCAGTCAAATGTCCAGTTAGACCGTATGTAAAAAAGGTTATGCAATGCCTAAAATGCTGGCGTTTCGGCCATATTCGCGTCCAATGCCGTGGAGAGGAAAGGTGCTCAAAATGTGCAGGTCCACACAATTCTAATTCGTGCACAAATAATTCGGATTTTATATGCTGTCTCTGTAGGAATAATCATATGGCGAATAGTAAGGATTGCCCAGTTTTCAAAAAACATAGTAATATTCAGGAATTAATGGCATTGCAAAATTTTTCATTTTACGAAGCTAAATCGATTATAGAAAATGATAGATATGCTAGAAAAACTAAAACAAATATGAACATATTAAGTAAGGAAAAAGAATTTCCAGCTATAAATAAAGCAAAGAAAGACTCGAATTTACCTTCTGTTAATAATAGATTTATAGCATTATCAGATTTAGAAGAAGAGGATATTCACTATGAAAATGACAGCAAAACCCTTTTCAAGAAACCCAGAAGATCTCACATGCCAGCTGCAATTAATAAGAAGAAAAAAGAGGGAAGTACCATGTATAAATTTGATCAAATACCTAGTCATAATGGGACTCAGAATAAAAATTTAATTAATAAAAGGAAAAGATTGAAAAATAAATCTGAATCGGAGTCCGATAATGACGTTCATTATGGTAATAAAGGCGAGCACTCAGAACCAAAGGAGTTTTTGAATCTTTTTATTAGTCAGCTAAGAAATATATACAATCCGAGCGAACCACATTTTGACAAACTGTTGACTGAATTATTACGTAAATTGATAAGCATTAAAAGTATGGGAGCTAGTGATAAAATAATATAATTGTGATAGAAAAAAAGAATCTATTTACTTATTTATTTATATTTTTATTTAATATATAACTATGGACTTCACAATTTTACAATGGAATGCGAGATCGTTTACTGCGAACAAAAGTTATATTGAACATACCGTGTCCGAAATGGATATTTCTGTACTAGCGATATCAGAAACGTGGTTTCACAATTATAAACATTATACACTCAAGGGATATAGCACGGTAAGACAAGACAGAAATGATGGCAAAGGGGGTGCGGCTTTATTTATTAAGCGTTCCGTACCGTATAATACCATCCAAATCAAACTAGGAACCATTGACCCAAACAAATGTCAAATTTGTGGGATAAGTGTACAATTAAATAATTCGAATTTAAATATAGTTTCCATATATGTGATTCCTAAATATTACATCAATATTCAACAGTGGAACGAATTATTAACTCATCTACCCAAACCAGTTATAATATGCGGGGATTTTAATTCGCATCACATGTCTTGGGGTTGCAACTTCAACGACAAGTATGGTACTAACCTGATAGATGCTATCGATATGAATAACTTAGTTATTTTAAATAATGGTAATCCAACCTTGAGATTCAAAAATAATCTAACAGCGGTTGACATATCAGTTTGCTCCCCGGAGTTAGCTCATAGAATAGATTGGGAGGTGTCCGATGACACGCTTGGATCGGACCACTATGCAATAATTTTAAGACTGAAGAACTATGTTGTTCCATACAGATCGGTATCAGGATGGAATTGCAAAAAAGCTGATTGGCGCAAATATGAAGTGTCTATGGAACAGGATATGTTAGGATTTGAATCGATTAATGACAAATCTGATTATGCTAGATTCATAAATATCATTAACAATGCCGCTGACAAAAGTATTCCAAAGAAACAAAACATCTCTAAAGGTGCAAGGATAAAACCTGTCTGGTGGGATGAGGAATGTGATCAGTTGGTAAAAGACCGAAGGCACGCTGAAAAAACGTATCGGAAAAGTTCAACATATATAAATTTTGTTATATGCCAGAACTTGAATTTGACTGTTAGAAAAATCTTTAAGAAGAAAAAGAAGGACAGTTGGGTCTCTTATGTCTCCAACATAAATCCAAGTACTTCCAGCAAAGAAGTATTTGGGATGATTAAAAGGTTTAAAAATACGGCGGAGTCAACCACGCACGAAAATATACCACCGAAGGTCGCTGAAAAAATCATTGAATTCTATTCGCCAGCAGGAGCTAAATATGATATTGATAACAGGAGTCATCATTCAATCCAGCGCAACTGTGAAATTTTATTACAGCCGTTTTCTCTATGGGAACTCAATACGATTCTCAGGAATAATAGTGATACAGCACCTGGTAGAGATCAAATTCACTACTCAATGATAAAAAAACTTTCCTTTTTTGGAAAAGTTAATTTTATCAATATAATCAATAAATTCTGGTTGGAGTCGGAGCTAATCCCAGATTGGAACGAATATATAATGATATTTATTAAAAAACCGCAAAAAAATCCGAATGAAATAGGATCATATAGACCTATATCTTTGGCTTCATGTGTAGCTAAAGTTAAGGATCGATTAATTAAAAGAAGGCTGGAATGGTGGGTAGAGAAAAATGATCTACTTCCTAAAAGCCAGTTCGGATTTAGGAGAGGTATGGGCGTAAATGACAACTTGGCCATCTTCATAACAGATTTATGGTTATCAATGAATAGAAATAATTATATGGTATGTCTCTTCAGCGACATCAAAGGAGCCTACGATAATGTAGTCCCAGGTATATTATATGACTCCTTAGACAAAATTGGATTACCGAAGAATTTTATTAGAGCGATAACATCCACAGTGTTTGAAAGAGATGTATACTTCAAAATAAACAATCAAATGATCGGTCCACGAAAAATGTATAAAGGTCTTCCCCAAGGGGGCATATTAAGCCCGATTCTATATGCATTATATGTGCGGGACATTGAACATATTTGGGAACAAGGAACAAAAATTCTTCAATATGCTGACGATGTTTTAATATATATTGAAAAGACCAGCCTGCAAGATGCAATAGACACTATGTCTCGAAACATTGAAAACTTTGACAAATGGCTGGTATCAAAAGGCCTAGAGTTGTCGAGCGAAAAGAGCTCAATAGGTATTATAACCAGACATAGGGACAAGGATTTTCCGACAAGAGTTAGCAGCAATAAGCATACAATTAAAGTTCAAAAAACTAATAAATTTCTCGGAGTAATATTTGACCAAAAATTAAGTTTTAAATCTCATATAGAGCATATAGAAAAAAGAGTAGAAAAAAATATAAACATTTCACGAATGCTTAATGGTACGTGGTGGGGTTCCCATCCCATAACGGCACTGAAACTTTACAAAACATTAATCAGGCCTATATTTGACTACGGTTGTTTAGTATGGAATAACAGTAAGAGTTGCAAGAAATTGGATAAATTACAATACAGGTGCCTGAGAATATGTATGGGTGCTATGTTATCTACCCCAACAAATGCATTACTAGTAGAAAGTGGGGAAATGCCGTTAGAGCTACGAAGACAATTCTTGTGCGACAAATTTGTATTAAAAAATCTTTCAATAGAAAATTCGCGTTTCATCGAAAATGTAAGTGAGGTAGCAGTAGACACAAGATTAAGTAAGTACTGGGCTAAAATTAAAACACCCAATTTAGTGAAGAGTTTCATAAATTTAGTAAGGGCAAAAAATAGTCTAGCTAGTTGCAAGAAACATCTGTATTATGACATGGAAATTTTTGATAATTCAAACAAATTGATTGATGTTTTCAATGCAAATACACAGAATTTGGAACAGTACAAAATTATCTACACGGATGGTTCAAAAAACAATCAGAATACTGGATGTGCTGTGTATTGCAGTACGAATAATGCTGAATTCGGATTCAAATTACAAAACTTTGTGTCAGCGTATGGGGCTGAATTGATTGCAATTAAGAAGGCACTAGAGGTAATAATAAATTATCAGTTTGCGAAAACAATCATTTACACAGACAATCAAAGTTGCATAAGCAAACTAAGAAATTTAACAAAATCCACAACTTTGCAAGAGGTAATTTACTATGAAATTTTGAAGTACATCCAGCAAATTCTGTGTAAAGGAGGTGATGTAAAAATTATATGGGTTAGAGCGCATTCCGGCATCGCAGGAAACGAAATCGCGGATAGAATAGCGAAACAGGCAGCTGATAATGGTGAGGTCATTAATGAGGCCACGTTAATTGACTATATAAATGCATCCAAAAACAATTGTATGCAGCTGTGGCAAAATGAATGGGACAATACATCCTCAACCATAGGTAACTACTATAAAAATATTAAGCCGTCTGTGAGCAACAAAATATGGCAACGGCTATATAAGGATGAAAGAAGACATGTTCTAGTGGCATTAACCAGGCTAAGGTTTAATCATGGTAACTTTCCTGCCCACATGTATCGATTAAAGCTGGCACCATCAAATATATGTGTCTGTGGAGAAGCAGTTGGGACTTCGCAACACCTTATTCTTGAATGCATCATATACTACAAGCAACGTGTAAATTTAATTAATGAGATCTATAGAAACAAAAATGTTAGGAAACCATTTAATCTAGTGACATTATTATCTAATACAGAAATATATAAGTTTTTAATTAATTTTATAACGGAGTGTAAAATTAAGTTATAGAATTATGTGTAGACAACCTTATAAGTATACATTTTATATTATTTAGAGTAGTAATAATTTATATTAGACTGTAAGTGGCTAGATGTAATTTAGAAGCCAATAAAAATAAATAAAAAAAAAAAATATATAAAAATAAGTCGGGTTTTCCTTCCTGACGATATAACTTCAGAACGCACGAAACGATTTCGACAATTTTCATTAGAAAGGTCTCGGGCTCCGCAAGGTTTACAGATAAGAAAATTAGTGGTGGATGGTATCGTGCCTTATTGCAAATTGCTGGAACTTCACGCACCGTAATTAAAAATTCGAGTAATGACATTAGTGAAAATTATCAGAATTATGCTTGGTTAAGTCAACGAGCAATTCTTGCCGCGAAGAATATTGGTGTACACGCACTGAATTTCACCATTCAATCAAAAATTGCTGGCGATTTGGTGACATACCAATGATTTCGACTGGTCTTCCGTTTGACTTCAAACGATTGCAATTTCCAGTTCGCCTTGCGTTTGCAATAACAAGTCGCAAGGCCAAACGCTTAGTGTTTGCGGGATAAATTTCGAAATATGCGGGATTATTTAAAAAAACATTGTTTCTCACATGGGCAGTTATACGTTGCCTGTTCAGAAGTTGGAAAACCATTCGCTTTGTTTGTGTTAACGTCAGACCAAAAAACAAAAAATGTGGTTTACCAAAGAGCACTTCAATGAAACGGATAATTTGCGGATTCACTTTCATTTACTTAGAGAAGTTCAACTAAAAACACCTCATTTTTGTGTTGTCTTCATTTGCGATTGACGCCTAAACTACCAAACTGATTTTAAATTTTATTGGCTCATCGTGTGCGTATATATCCAACTTAGGTTATAGAAATTTTTGAAAAATACATTTAATATAGAAATATATAATTTTTATAAATTCCCATAAATTTTGACAAAAATTTACTAAAAAAAACAAAACACTAAAATGAGAAATGTCAATATTTATGGAAACTTCGAGAAAAAACGATTTATGATTTTTGAAAAAAAAATTGACGGTTCAAAAAATATATTTTTTTACTAATTGAAAAAGGAACAGATTTATTATAATATACCCAACAGTTATATCCAAATTAGGCAAAATGCTACATTCAAAATAACAGAAATATATAATGGTTTTAATTTAAATATATTTAATTAAATTTTGACAGTTGTAAACTAAAAAAAGTGAAATGTAATTTATCAATATCTAATTTATCTATATCAGGAACATATACATTAATTATACCAACTTATATTATAGGCAATATTGCAAATCACATTTTAGATACAGAATAATAAAATTTATCAAATTTAAATTAATTTGGGCGGTTATGAATTTAAAATGAAAATGCCTAAAATGACGTTTGTTAATGTTCCGGGAAATTTATGAATAAATTGATTTATGATTAAGATTTAATTTGCTTAAGACGTTCATTCAGGTAAACATCACAAAATTATTATAAATCATGATTGAAAACTATATATAATATTATATTTCGACAGAAAAGAAAATATTTTGACAGTTATAATTAATTTCAAATAAAATGCAAATGTCAAAAATCAGATCAGATTTATGGAAAAATATCAAATATATTTATGTTTCACTTGATTTCAAATAAAAAATATAAAAAAAATTAATTGCAATGCCAAAATAGATAGTACACATCTAAAATTATAGTATAAATATTACAATTTTGATAAATAATCATCCATTATTTTACAGTAGGAAAATTGAATAAAAATTAATTAAGTGCCAAAAATCAAACATTTAATAGATTTGGACTCGGATTCCTCAGAACTTTATCCATGTTAGTTTCAGGGATAGTACGAATATCAATTTATAATCGGAAATTTATATTATAAGTGATTCGTAAGTAATCACAAATTTAAAAAAAAAATTAATTGAAATCGGTGAGTGTCTAATCATAAATTTATGGAAAAATTTCAAAGAAAATATTAATGGCTTATAGCAAGTTCCCAATAGTATGTTACCAATGAAACCATTCCTAAATACAGCATCATAGAACATGTTAAAATTTTAGCAAGGTAAATAGGACGTAATACCAAATTTATAAAAGTCACTGGTTATTCATTATAAGTTTTGTAATGTACTCATTTATTCAAATCTTTAATTATTTAATTTTATTTATTATTTAAGTTTAAAAAAACACTTAATCAATAGTATTGATCCATTATATTCAAATTTCAATCCGGATTTTATTTATTTTTGGACTGATGTGAATTTTTTATAACAAAAGGTTTGAAATGTCGGTTGTCAAACGGATCCAAATTTCAATCAGGTGGATTTTAATAAGGGCCGTCGCAACGCGAAGCTGGGTATGCTAGTACATATACATATACATATATTCATATATATATATATATATATATATATATATATATATATATATATATATGTCGAGTCTTTTGCTTGTTATTCATTATATTTCCAAAAAAATGTCCTTTTCTAATATGTTACAAGTTTAATTTTTTAAAATAATATTTTTTTTGAGTGTTTTTGTCCTGGTGTTGCTGAATGATGACACGCATCTGTTGTCGAAACGTATAAATAAAAGTATTTAATACTTTATACCTTTTTATTTCGACGAATGGGCTGCTAGTTACTTTGAAATATATATATATATATATATATATATATATATATATATATACAGATTCAATATATATTTTATTACAAATGTAATCGGGATCAAGTTCCAAAAAATATAAGTATTTCATCATTATTTAAAATACTTTTAAAAATACAATTAAGATCCTTTAAATTACTATAATGACTGAAATTATTTTGATTATATTATATCTTATTATCATAAAATAATGTGTAAATTGTCAATGAAATTATTTAAAAATATATGTAATTATTTAAAATAAATAATTTTTTAACTTCCCGTAGGGCAAGTTATAGTAATGGCAAAAAAATCGAAAATGATTTTTTTTTATATCTTTACATTTCAAAGGTTTCTGAATATTTTGGCATACCTTAGAAAAAATGAATGTATGTGTGTGTGTATGTGTGTATGTCTGTGTGTGCGTGTGTGTCTGCGCGGATACAAATTTGCGTCGACGATTTCGGGAACACCGATCAACTTATTTGAATAATTCAAAAAACTTTCGATTCGTATTGATAAGGAGACATGCTGATTAGTTTTTGGCGAAGGCAGGTCTAGCCGTTCCAAAAATACAGGGCAAAAAGTGCCAAAAATGGTACCTCAGTTTTTAAGAGAACGGAGCGTCCGATTTTAATAATTCTAAAAACATTTTACTTGTATTGACGAAGTGAACAACTGGTTTTGGGAAGGCAGATCCAGCGGTTATGAACTTTCAATAAAAAATAAGTTAAAAAAAGTGTCATTTGGCGATCAAAAATGTTTATTGGACATATGTACATCAAATTATCAGATATTTTATGGAGCTTTTAATAATGTGTACCAATTTTGTGTAAACTTTTTTGGGTTCCGCACCAAGAATTTTAATTTTAAAATTCACGTATATAGTTCAAACAAATGTTTTCGATATTTTCGATAGTATGGAATAACCGATTTATAAAATTGATAAATAATTCGGTTCGTACTCGATCGCGAGGCGTTGAGGCAATTTTGCCGTTTCGGAGGAATGGAGCGCAAAGAGTGTAAAAACGGTAATGCAGTTTTTGAAAGAACGGATCATCCGATTAGATTATTACAAAAAACATTTTGCTTGAGTAGAAGGTGTGCAAAAAAATGCATTTACAGAAAATTTAGTAATTTTGAAAATTTTCAAAAAAAAACAATATTTTCAAAAAAATTCAAAGTTTCAACAAATTCAAATTTTCGAAATTTTTCATCATTTTGAAAAAAAAAACTAAATTTACAAAAATTTGAGATTATTTCCAGAATTTAAAAAAAAATCGAATATTTTCAAAAATTTCCAAATTCTCAAAATATTTAAAAAAAACTTTTTCTTTAAATTCCAAAACATTTCAAACTTCTAAAAAAATATCAAAATTTTGAAAAAAATTTTGAATTATCAAAAAAATTCTAAATTATCAAATAAATCAAATTTAATAAAAGGACTTGTAAACGTACACATAAGTTGTTCATAAATTACGCTCGTCGCCCAATTTAAAAAGCTCTTATAAGTTTACAGTATTTAATAAATAATCTATTTGAAATTATTCAAAACAACTATTGATTATTTTTATTCCTCGAATGTTTAATTACTGTACGGGAAGTTCCTGCAATTTGCCTTAAGGGGTTAGAAGTACATGGAATTTTTGAAAAATCGATTTTTATTTTTTAACTTACCGTAGGGTAAGTTATTGTAATGGGCCGAAAATCGGAATTGAAAATTTTTACATTTCTCGACGTTTTGAAGGTTTCTGAACGTTTTGGCATACCTCAGAAAAAATGGATGTGTGTGTGTGTGTGTGTGTGTATGTATGTATGGATACAAATTTCCAGTCACGTTTCAGGGCGCACGGATCAACCGATTTGAATGGTTCAAAAAACATTCGATTCCTATTGATAGGGAAAAGAGCTGATTAGTTTTTGGCAAAGGCAGGTCCAGCCGTTTCGGAGATACGGAGCAAAGAGTGCAGAAAATAGAAATCGAATTTTTGAGAGAACGGAGTATCCGATTTGAATGATCTAAAAAACATTCAATTAGTAATGATTGGGAGAAGTGTTTATTAGTTTTTGGCAAAGGCAGGCCCAGCCATTTTGAAGATACGGAGCTAAATATGTAAAAAATGGCAGTTTTTGAGAGAACTAAGCGTCCGATTTAAATGATTCAAAGAACTTTCTGCTTGTCTTAACAAAATAATTGATTTTGGAAAAAAAAAATTGTCCCTTTTTTTTTTTTTTTTTTAGTTTTTTTTAGTTTTTTGTATATCGAAAATATTTCAGATTTTATTTTTAATTCTGACTATCGTTCTAATATACTTTACAAATAATTTCAACTCTGCAATTCAGTTTATATAATTCTTATAAATATTACACAATGTTACAATATTTATAATAATCTATTTGAAAACATTCAGTATTCCTCGAACATTTCGTTACGGTACGGGAAGTTCCAGCAACTTGCCTTAAGGCACGATGCCATAATTGCCTCAAGACAGATTTCCACTTACAGCTAGTTTGCATTTTCATTAAGTGTAATATCTTGAAAATATTCTCTGAAAATTTCAAGTTGATCCGATTATTACTTTTTGAGTTATTGGACTTTTACCAGCGCGCTGACGCAAGTGGAGAGCCCGATACTTATATTCAAAATTATTCTCCCTAACCTCCTGATGTTTTAAAAGCTTTTAAACCGATTCACGACAACCTCAGCAATGATAATTTACTCTCAAGATGTGTAGTTCGAGATTGAATCCATAGTCAGAAAAAATTGAAAGCTTCAACCAACTAGTGTAAAAAATATGCCTAAAAACCGTAAATACTAGTTTTACTATCGTACAAATTGCTGAATACATATACATAATCATTATTATTGATTATGGGTACCCTAGGACCTAATTGTGGGTATAATTCTCATTGGTATGCTGAAAAATTGGATGCTGCACGTGTGAAAGTGGCATATTAGCGCGCCAACGAGAACACCTCGAGAGGCCAAAATGCTTCGTAGGCAACAGCAAATGGAAATTTTGGATACTTGCACAATGACTGATGAACTATTATATGGCCCAGAAATAGATGACTCGGTTTAAGTAATTCAATAATTCGAATTTCTGTACGTAAATCCAATGTGAAACTTTAACCGGTAACGACTGTAACTCAAAAACCGCTTAGTACATTTTAATGAAATTTATACAGCTTTCAGAATGCATAATAAACTCGGGCCTGATCGAAGGATTTTTATTTTTTTTTAAATTTGAATTTTTTAAGACCAATTAACTGTTGATTTTTTACCCAAAAATTTAGAATTTTTTTTCTGAAGCTGCCATTTGGTTAATTTTTGCTAAAAAACGAAAACCTTCGATCAGGCTTGATTGATTTTAGATGAATCTCCAAGGAGTTATGTTGGTCACCGCCAGGACCGTTTTTTGAAACAGGGTCAACAAAAACAGCTATAACTTTGGGAATATTTTATTTTTTTTCTGAAATGGTTGATACTTCAAGTCAAAACATTGTATAATAATACCGTATTATTATTTTTGTAAAAAAAGCATCGTTTAATAACAAAAAAAAATACTGAAAATTCTCATTTTTTCGTGCTTCCAAGTACCCCTATAACCCCTTAAGGCACGACGCCATGCGCCCCACTAGTTTTATCAAAGAGTTAAATGCTGTTTTTCTATATGAATTAAATAATATATATTTTTAAATATGGGTTAAATAAATTTTTGAATTTGGGTTTAATATTGTTTATTAATATTATGCTCATGTTAGCTTTTTATTTGGGGTAAATATTGTTATTTATATAATGTTTATATTGGTTTTTAATGCGAGGTAATATTGGCTTTGAACGGAAATTTATTATTAATTACTAATATTCGAATTATATGGCGCCCATATTGGTTTTAATATTGCTTTTATATGAGAAAACGTTAACAGAAATATATTAAGGCAATATTGACAAACTATATTGCGCCCAATTAAAAAATAATATTTCACCACGATTGATTTCTACTTGGGTGGGAATGATACTGATTAGTTTTAGGTGAAAATCTACCGAGCCGTTTTCTTGTAATTAAGTGGTAGAGATCGGACAAGCCGTTTTCTTGTAATAAAGTGTTAAAAAAAATTTCGACTATTTTTATTATTATTTTTTGACGGTAGATACCATAGTCTTCTAGATCGTACTAAAATATTACGGCCCTACGACCACTCGTTTAGCTTCAAAAATTCGTCAAAGTTTGCAAAAATTAGTATCGTTTTTTGGCATTTGTCAAAATTAGACTTTTCATCGACTATTGCTCAAAAACGGCTAAACCGATTTCAGAAATTTAAAAACCATTTGATGTGTCTCAATAAGGACTATCGCCTGTCAGTTTTGCGCGACAATCGGCTGAGCCGTTTTTTTGAAATTAAAAAAAAATGTTAAACTTTTCGTCCACATTTAAGCTCATACTACCGAATCGATTTTAAAAAATCAAAAACTGTTCGAAAGATATTAGTTGGGAATGATACTGATTAGTTTTCGGTGAAAATGTACCGAGCCGTTGACCCGTAATTAACTGTTGAAAAAAAAATGTTTATGGAACGTTTTTTTGGCGATATATACCATGGTCTTATAGAACTTACTGAATTATTACGGCCTTACGACAAGTAGTTTAATTTTAAAAATTCATCAAAGTTTGAGAAAATGAGTAGTTTTTTTAACGTTTGTTAAAATTAAAATCAGACGATTCACTTGGTATAACGATAGAGTACTTGGTCTTAATAAACTTAATGAATCATTAAAGTCCTACGGAAACTGGTTCAATTAAAAAAATTTTCACTTTTAAAGGTTTGCCTTTAGAAAATACGTGTTTGTTCGTTTTCAATGATGTGTAATAAATCCACTCGGAATACTTTTAAACACTCATAAATTAATTTATTTTTTATTGATTAAATCGATTATTTTCACATATCGAGAAGTTCATGTAATTTGCCTCAAGGCAAAATATCAATACCAACTAGTTCTCTATATAAAATGATGGGATGATCCGTATTAAAAGAATGCTCGAGATTAAGCATGATTTTTTGTATAGCGAAGGAAATGCCTTTATGCATCCCAGGCTGGTCTTTTGTCTGGGACTCAATACCGCCCTATAATACCGACTAAAACCTCCGCTTTGCCCTTGCCTCTGGTCCCCACGAAAAGCGCCGTTAGACATTACTTCGTGGGGGGAGGATCTAGAACAGTGATTCCCAACCTTTTTTGGACCCCGCCCCACCTTGAGGTTTATAAAACGTTATGCCCCCCATACAATTTTTTTTTGTTCCTGAAAAAATGTAAATGATAACTTTTCAGATGAAATCGCTATTAAATTTAAATTAAACTTCATAAGTAAAATTTCTGAATAAGCCAACAAACCGAAATTTCAAACTAATTTTATTACTGTTTTTTTCTAAATTTATTTAATGCAAATACTTGAGCTAAAATATAGATTTTATATTAGGTTCAAATCTAAGCTTTTTCTTTTCTTCAATAATAGCAAATTCTTGTACATATGATCACATTTGGGCATTTGGTTTCAGTTTCTTCATAAAGCCATTTCTTAACGAATCTACTTAGCTAGTTGACATTTTCTTAACTCAGAACGGAATAATATCTTATTTTTATATATTTTTTGTTTAATCTTTTTTAGTTATCAGATTGGCAATTAAGTAAGTGCGCATATTTTTCTAGAAATTGGTAATTATCGTTAGCAACTAAGTAAGTGCGCATTTTTGTTAGAAAATCGTGGAATTAAATAACTTTGTTCTGTATACCAAGATGACCATTTGTTATTTTTTAAGAAGAATCATTATCATAAGTTTATAAAACTTCTAGTTTTTATTAGCAAAAACTGAATTAGGCACAATTTGACACCGTCATGATTTTTTTCTGAACTCAAGGGTTTTAAATCAGATGGTTTGTGGTCAGGAATATTTGGTGCATGTGGGGAAAAATTTCAACCAACCCCCAATAATTTTTAAACATAGCCAAATTGTTTCTATTAGCCGAATCGATTATTGCTTTAATTAGGTTGTCCAAACCTTTATCTGGATAATCACGGCAGCATTGAGTGGAAAATCACCAGAAAGACATTTTCAAAACTATTTTTAACATAGCATAGTTTTTTAAGGCTTTGACACCTTAAATAGCACCTATTCTTTGGGAGGATCGTTTTACCCTTTGCAGAAATAAAAATGCAAAATTTGACTAAAATGTTTGTTTTGCTATTCCATCTTTCAACAAACTCTCTACATAACCGATCAAAAAGTATTTTTTTTTGTAATTTTCGTAAATTGAAATATAGAAGTTTAAAATAATTAGCGAAGGCTGAAGGGCTACTGAAACCCAAAGAATTGTTGCATTTCGCAACATTCTCTTTCATAATGTTTTTGTTAGATTTATATAAAGTTTATTGCTTATATCATTTTCAGATTAAAATGGGTAGTTGTAATTTTATTATAAAGTAATGAGAAAAAATCAAATTCAAGCTAATCTTTTTAAAAAGTCAAGTCAACCCGGCAGAAAAAACATAACTCCGGCACCAGGAAAGCAAGGTTGAAAACTAAAACCGTCGCGGCCAAACCGGGACCCCTTATTATTCTAAATCTGAGAAGCATTTTTTTTTGTTAAATGTTTTGCCGATACTACAGTACATTCAAATCACCAAAATTTTCAAATTGCTCCCCTGGAATTACAAATTGCCCCCCGGTGGGGCGTGCGCCCCACGTTGGAAAACACTGATCTAGAATGTTATAATTCTTAACTTGATTTTATACCCATCTTTTAAATGGGCGAAGTCCCATTCGTCTTTTCTCTTTCCATAGAGCGCAGGTTAATTAGCACCTCTTTCGCAAATCTGTCTATGGCGTTCCAAGCAGCTTCACTTGTCAGCATCACTTCAACAACATTACCTGGGGTAATTCTACTTCTTAATGACTCTTAATGACTAAGAGAGGCACAGTTCCTGAAATGACGTACCCTGCTTCCGCCGATATTGTGCAAAATGCGCAAGCAATTCTTATAGCACTCAGACGATATATGGGCCATGCCATTCTCCAAGATTTTTGAGTTTTGAGAGCATCAGCCCATATGGCGATATCATATGTCAGCACCAAACCACTGACGATAGTAATATCCTTCTGGTTTGTTTAGGGCCACCAATATTAGGCATCAGTCCAGCAAGTATCGTCCTAACTATTGACGCCTTAGCACTAACGTGTTCCACCTGTTGATTGAAATTCAAACGAGCATCAAACATTACGCCAAGGTAACAGATGTGAGGTTTTGACGTAATCTCTAGATTTCCTATCTTTAGCTTGATGGTCTCTATTGTTTTTCTACTAGTGATAAGAACAGCTTCACTTTTTTGTTGTGCTAATTGATGGTCCATTGTTAGCAGCGATTAATTTTTCTAAATGTTATATCAAATAAACTTACGATGTCATCAATTTGTTTGGAAACCTAGAACGGAGCCCTGCGGCACACCTCCTGTTATATTATATTCTTCTGTACCATCGCGTGAATCGTACATTAGAATTCTGTCAGTACTGGCACGTTCATGTCATGGAGTGCATTCATAATGCAATCCCAGTTTGCAGAATTGAAAGCATTTTTTATATCCAATGTAGCTACAAGACAGTAATTCTTTGCACCCCCCTTACATCTGGTTCCAGCAATTGCTTCCTTAGCGGTATTAACTACCAAGTTTATAGCATCGATAGTTGATCGCACTTTACGAAAACCATACTGATTGTCTGCTAGGATTGGGTCAACTACTGCATCTATTCTTCAGTGAATTATTCTTTCAAATATTTTACCCGCTGTATCCAGCATGCATATTGGACGGTAGGATGATGGTTCATCTGGTGTTTTTTTTCCTTTGGGAAGAAGCACTAATCTTTGCTGTTTCCATTCTCGTGGAATACCCCTTCTTTCAGGCATGTATTATATGCATTAAGAAACATTGTCGAAAATTTCATAATTGATGTTTTTAAGGCAATATTAGGAATTTCATCTAATCCTGGTGCCTTACTATTTCCAACCTGATGACAAGCTTCCATCAGTTCTTGCAGTGTTATAAGTGGAATATTATTCAGTTCTACATGTGTTACCTGCTAGTTTGAATTAGGTTGTCGGGGAAGCAAAGTAGTTACTATTTTATTCAATAGTCGTGGGCAAGTAGGTGAAGGTATTGGCTGACTTTTGAGGCGAGACATTACAATCTTATAAGGCCTTCACCAAGGGTTTTCCTCGACTTCATCCAGAAGTTCTTTCCAGCACCTAACTTTACTATATTTGATAGCTTTATTTAGTTGCCGACGTACCTGTTTATATTCCACTACCAGTTGTGCAGAATTAGTGGGACTATATCCTCGCTGAGAGATCCTTCTTTTCTTTGGACACTCTTTACGAAGAGAGCTGATTTCTTCACGCCACCAGTGCACAGATTGTCTCTGATTTATGCCATGCTTACGAATCATACTGATATCACAGGCTTTGGTTATTCTCTCCATTAGCTCTCTAGTATGCTCATCTGCGTATTCTGAAATTATTTATGTTTATTATTAACCCAATGCCTTTAGATATTTTCGCATGTCTTCTAATGTTTCTATTCGTTGATATTTCCCAGGTGATTGCATTGTGGTCACTAGCAGTGTAGATACCTAATACATCCCAATTCCAGTTTACTCCGACGAGGCTATTGCTAACAAAAGTAAAGTCTATTATTGAGCTTGCACTGCCTTTGACAAAGGTTGGCTTATCACCACTATTTAGTAAAACAACGTCAAGTGCATTAAAGACCTCTAAAAGTGTTTTACCTCTTGCATTAGTTTTCCTACTTCCCCGGTCTGCCGCCCACGCGTTAAAGTCACCAGCTACCGCTACGGGATGGTGTCGTTTTGCATCCTCCATAAGACGATCTAAAAAATCAAAAAAATCTTGCAAAGAAAGACTAGGTGGAGCGTAACAGCTGTATAAATGTATGCCATCTAATGATGCTGCGACAAATCCAGCGTTGCTATTGTTAACAACATTCTGGAAACAAAATTTGCCACAGGACCAAATAACAGCTTTGGTGGTATTGTCCGTTTCCCATGGCCAATCAGTTAGTTGTTTGTAAGGTTCTGATAAGAGGGCAACATCAACTTTCATATCTCTTACCGTCTGCATAAGCAAGTCGTGTGCAGCCTCACAATGATTCATGTTTAGCTGCATTATCTTCATGCTTTTGCGTTCATTATTTTCTCCATGGCCTCCCTATATACAAGACATCTGTGAGGACGGCATGATGTGCTACATTTTCAGAGTTGCCATTTTCAGCGCTTAGTGCACATTTTGCTGCATTTTTACAGTTGGCTATTTTGTGACCTTCTTGTCCACATCTAATGCATAGATTAATCCATAATTTCCGAATAGACAGCATTTAAAGCATCGGATTGGTTTCTTGGTGATTTTATTTTGTTGTGCTATCTAGATATCAATTTTTGAGGTCCGGTGCCCCTTATAAATAACTTCGGCCTCATCCTTTAACACACCCGCAATAATCTTTTGTAGTCCTTGGCCTTTGTCCGCACTTTTCTTAGAAATAGTCTCCATTTCTGGTTTTATTTATTTTGTCTACTGTCGTATTTACCTGGTCATCAGGGACATCATGTTTGATGCGACGTAAGATTTCGGAATAAAAAACTTTTACGGTAGGCCGGATCAATAAGGCATTTGGTTCTGGAAAAATTCTATGATTTTTTATCATTTTATGGTTAGAGTCCTGTTCTGACAGATGTACCCTTGCTTCCTTTTTTTCTGTTTCCTCGGCTGAACTTTATGCCAGTCATTTACCTCGATCTATTCTTCATTACATATTTCTAGGATCGACTGATGTCTTGGCATATCATTTTTCTCATTAACCTGATTATTGCTTATATGTTGTGAGTTTCGGTTTCTTGTGGCTTCGCTTGTGTCCTGCCGTATACTTTATTCTATAGGGGCTATTTCACAACATTGCACTTCATTTATCATTACTTCCGTATCTTCCGTGATTCGGCCTTTTTCCTCTATCAATTGGTTGTCTAAATCAATAAATCTTTTAATTACAACCGCTATGTTGCCTGTTTTTATCTTCACTTCTTTATATATATTTGACTTTGATTTGACAATCATGTGCAGTTCATTTATCAGTTTCTCAAGGCTCTTCAATGACTCATTCCGTTGTAAAATGACGTTTTCTGAAATTATTTGTGACAGTTCAGCCATTCGTTCTACTTTACTAGTCACACAGTCTGATAAACCTGGGCATAGCGCTGTGTTCAAATAATTTGGTGCATTGATTGTATCACCAGCTGCATTGTTTGATACTATGTCCCACTTGATCGGGAATATTTTAACAAAAATTTTACCTGCACCCAGAGGCGAGGTACACTCAGCTCACCAACTTATAAGTAACTTATTAAAACTAATAGAATTATTATAATTTTTTACGACAAAATATCTAATTTCTGACGTGAGAAAATTATGTTTTTTCGAGAAGGGTAGAATTGTTATTAAAATAATTAATTATACGGGATATAATAGATAATTAACTTCCCGTAGGGTAAGTTATGGTAATCGCAAAAAAATCGAAAATGAAAATTTTTATATATCTTTACGTTTCAGGGGTTTCTGAATATTTTGGCACATGTGTGCGTGTATGTATGTGTGTGCGGATACAAATTTTCGTCGACGATTTCGGGAACACGGATGAAGCGATTTGAATAATTCAAAAAGCATTCGATTCGTATTTATAAGAAGACGTGCTGATTAGTTTTTTGCGGAGGCAGGTCTAACCGTTCCGAAGATATGGGGCAAAAAGTGCCAAAAACGGTACCTCAGTTTTTAAGAGAACGGGGCGTCCGATTTTAATAATTCAAAAAACATTTTACTTGTATTGACAAGAATTAGTCAAATTTTCATGAAGGTCTAGCAGTTTCGGAGATCTAACGAAAAAAGTAAAAAAAAATGCCATTTGGCGGTCAAAAATGATCATTAGACATATGCACATCAAATTATCAGATATTTTATAGAGATTTTAACAATAAGTATAAATTTTGTTTACATTCCTATGGGTTCCGTACCAATGTTTATCCGTTAGACGCTTTATATTTTGTCTCTATGCAGTTAAAGCAGTACGATTGCTTTGAAAAAAAGTTCAAATCTTCTAAATTATGTCAAAATAAAGAAAACATTTAAAAAAAAAAAAAATTAAAAAAAAATTTTTTTTCAAAAAAAATAATTTTTTGTCCAATTTATAGTTTCTCAAAAATCTTATTTTTTCGAAGTGAAGTTTTTTAAAAATGTTAATCGTTAATAAATTTTTGGTACGGGAAGTTCCAGCAATTTGCCTTAAGGCACGATGCCTTAATTGCCTTAATACAGAATTCCACTTACAGCTAGTTGTATAATAAATCATATTATATTATAGGGAATACTAGCTGTAAGTGGAATTCTGTCTTGAGGCAATTAAGGCATCGTGCCTTAAGGCAAATTGCTGGAACTTCCCGTACCAAAAATTATTAATTTTTTAAAAACGATTAAAAAATAAGATTTTTGAGAAAGTATATATATGGACAAAAAATTACTTTTTTTTGAAAAAAAAAAATTTAAAAAAAAAAAAAAAAAATTTAAATTTTTTTTTGAAAAAAAATTTTTTTTTTCTTTATTTTGACATATTGTGGAAGATCTGAACTTCTTTTTCAAAGCAATCGTACTGATTTAACTGCATAGGGACAAAATATAAAGCGCGTAAGCGCCGCGTCGCTGTCTAACGCATAAGCATTGGTACGGAACCCATAGGAATGTTAACAAAATATATACTTATTATTAAAATTTCTATAAAATATTTGATAATTTGATGTGCATATGTCTAATGATCATTTTTGACCGCCTAATGGCTCATTTTTTTACTTTTTTCTCTATATCTCCGAAACCGCTAGACCTACCTTTATGAAAATTTTATCGATTTTTTATCTTGTCAATACAAGTGAAATGTTTTTTGAATTATTTAAATCGGACGCTCCGTTCCCTTAAAAACTGAGTTACCGTTTTCGGCACTTTTTGCCCCGTATCTTCGGAACGGCTAGACCTGCCTTCGCCAAAAACTAATCAGCACGTCTCCTTATCAATACGAATCGAATGTTTTTTGAATTATTTAAATCGGTTGATCTGTGTTCCCGAAATCGTCGACGAAAATTTGTATCCGCACATACATACACACACGTACATACATACACATACACATACACACACACATACACACACACATACACACACACATACACACACACACACACACACACATACATCCATTTTTTCTAAGGTATGCCAAAATGTTCAGAAACCTTTGAAACGTAAAGATATATAAAAATTTTCATTTTCGATTTTTTTGCGATTACTATAACTTGCCCTACGGGAAGTTAATAATATATATTATAATGGTAGAATTGTTATTTAAATAATGAATTATACGGAATATAATACATAATTAATTTAATAGTAAATTATATTATATAATAGGGAATATAATATATATTATAAGGGTAGAATTGTTATTAAAATAATTAATTATACGGGATATAACATATAATTAATTTTACAGTGAATTATAATATATAATAGGAAATACAATATATATTATAAGGGTAGAATTGTTAAAAATAATTAATTATACGAGATTAAGCATGTGGGTCATTCTTTTACAAATCGTACGGATTTTGGTAAAAAAAATGTGACATTTTAGAATTGGCTGAAACTTTTTTTATAGATATTATACATAAAATCATTTGACACGTATTTCAGGATTTTGCCGGCAAAATTTTTTTTTCGTTGATATTTACGATTGAAATATTGCCGATTTTCTCAATTTTTATGAACTTCCTCTGCCTTATGTTAATTATCTTCAGTTGTGTTAATCAGATCAGTATTGTTTTTTTTTTATTATATTCATTATGAACTCAACTTTGAAGTAATTTAAAAAAAATTGTATTTTTGCAATTATTTTAACAATAATAACAATTGATTGTTTACATTGGTTTTACATACGGGCGCCCCAACTTAAATCGATTGCGTAAAAAACCATATTGTTTCTTTTTTTATCTACTTAAAAATTATTTTTACTATTCGATGGCATGGCTGTTACATCGGAAGATATTAAATGTTTTCGAGCGCAAGTCGCGCCGCGCGTCCCTTTGAAAGACGCATCGCGCGTATTAAATGAGTTCTTTTTTTAACTAAAATATTTTACAATTTCGTTACTGAAGGAAAATAAATATATTATCTAAAATATGTAGTAGTATTTAATTGTTGTTTTGGAAAGTGCTCCCAGTCAAGGTATCGTTGGTGTACGGTTTGTAAAAGAAGACCCATGTGGATGTATGTGTGTGTGTGTGCGGATACAAATTTTCGTCGACGATTTCAGGAACACCGATCAACCAATTTGAATAATTCAGAAAACATTCAATTCGTATTGATAAGGAGACGTGCTGATTAGTTTTTGGCGAAGCCAGGTCTAACCGTTTCGAAGATACGGAGCAAAAGCGCAAAAAATGGCAGGTTCTGAGAGAACAAATCGGCCAATTTGAATGATTCAAGAAACATTCGATTCGTATTGATGTGGAGACGCACTGATTAGATTTTTGGTATAGGCAGGTCCAGCCGTTTCGAAGATACAGAGCAAAAAGTGCAGAAATTCCGATTAGACCCATGTTTTTAATACTTTTTATGTTTGTATAATTGGTGCATGAACTGTTTAAAAGTTAACTCAGTGCATATATCTCGCAAACGAAAAATTAATGCATTTGAAATAAAATATGTTCATTCTAACGCGCTAAGTCTGCTTAATTAGATTTTGTTTATATATTTTATTCAAACATATATAAACAACGTCGTTTAATTTAATAAGTTTTCACATCTTGTCTACAAGGAACAAATAATGAAAATTCTAGTTTTTATAATATTTATTCATAGACATTTTTGTTGACTGATTATTTTTATTCTTCTTTTAATTTGCCTTAAGGCACGTTGCCATGCGCCCCATTAGTTTTTAGTTATAAATGTGTTGATTCATTCCTTTGCTACTATATCGGGAGCTTTCTCCAATATAACAACTGTCACAATTCAAACATTATAACCTGAGTCGGTAACTCTATCCGAAAGAGATTTGAATTTTA
Organism: Ctenocephalides felis; assembly: GCF_003426905.1. NCBI lineage: Eukaryota > Metazoa > Arthropoda > Insecta > Siphonaptera > Pulicidae > Ctenocephalides > Ctenocephalides felis. The sequence goes on from NW_020537646.1 coordinate 53,008,625, forward strand.
AAGAAGAAGAACTAATAAAAAAAGACGATTAAAACTGTAAAACGAGCCAGAATTTAATAAAACAACTACAACATAGAAATAATTTTAAAAAATCCTGACTATACTACATATTGAGCAAAAATTATACAAAAAATGTTCAAATAATCCATTATTAGTTCCGCACATGTTCGATTATTAGTTAAAATAATTTTTCAAAATCCTTTCTTCACTATGTCTCCAACTGGTTTACAGATAACACATTTATTGCACTGATTTTTAGTTATAATCTAATGTAAGTGTAATGGTAAAATATTGTCAAATATCAGATATCATATTAACGCTAAAGGTAGCAAATTGTTTGTACTTTTACTCTTAATATTTTTTTCAAGCTCAATTGTTTTAGTTTTTAAATTTATCTGTAGTTTCCATTTAATGAAGGCTAGGATTATAGTAATATAGTAGTAAGATATATACAACACATATAAAAATTCTAATCTATTTAAACATTGCCAATATTGATAATAATAATGTTATATCCGTTGTCCAAAAATATTTTACTGCTGATTCAAATTCTTCTTATTCTTTATTTAGTAAATATGAAGGCATTATTTGTTTATCTTATTTGGGCAGCTTTTCTTATTTAAAAAAAAAAACTTTTTTCTGCTGAAGGTTTTCTTTTAGTTTTTACATTTGACAACACAGTTAGTTCCCTGTTTTCTACTTTAAAATCAAAATCTCTGTTTGACAGAGTCACCAATTCCGTTTATAAAATTAATTGTTTAGATTGTGACAGTTGTTACATCGGTGAAAGTTCCCAATACACCAGCAAGAGAATGAATCAGCATATTTATAATTCAAAAAATCCAAGACAATTTAAAACAATGTTTTCTGAGCACATTATTAATTTCAAGCACTCTTTTAATACTGACCATCTTATAATTTTATATAGAGAAAAAAATGTGGACCTTAGAAGATTTTCCGCATCTTGTTTTATATTTTTAAATTCAAATTGCGTAAACAAAACAGAGTTCTTCTTTCTTACTTTCAGAAAACTATCAAAATTTAATTAATTTCTGTAAATCTGATCTCCTACGACGCCCCTGATTAATCCTTCCCTAAAACAATCACGTGTTGGTCGCACAACTTGCTATCCTTGCTTAGAAACAAAAAATATGTGTTGTATATATCTTTACATTTACCTTTTCCGGTTCTTTCTTAAATTGTTTTTGTTTTCCTACAGTAGTAGCATGTGATTGTTGTGTTGAAAATGTGATAGTAAAATGTGTTTTTTCCTGATCTGGTGTGTATAATTTGGTTCTTTTAATTAATTTTCGAATGTAATATTTTAATTTTAATTTATATTGTAAATTTCTTTTAGCTGAATGATGAGACACATCTAGTCTCAAAACGTACAAAAAAAATTAAAATAAACTTTTCTACATTCGACGCATTGGCTGTTTTATTCAATTCAATATGTTTCAACGTCGAACAAAAAATCCTCAAGATATATATATATATATATATATATATATATATATATATGAAGAAACTCGTAGTCTTTATATTATATATTTTATTTATGATGAAATATTAACAACACTATGTGTAATTATATTTATCATTTATAAAACGTAGATATTATTTGAGTATTTATAATGAAAAAGGAAAAAAGTTAAGAATTATAATTTTGGCAATTCGACAGAGAGAAAAACAAGAGAGAGATCCAAACTTGCACTTTTTGTTTTGCGCAGTGCTGTCACTATGATGAGCCAAAAATAATATTTATCTGTCAAGCTGAGATGCGATGTGTGTTGACAGGTCGCTACATATATATATATATATATATATATATATATATATATATATATATATATATATATATGTCGGATGACCCGACATACGTTGTCCTGTACCCACATCTAAGTTTTTTCAATATCCTATACTAATATTTACCGTTAAAAATAATAATTATTGTTTTTCGAATTGCTATTTACACCAATATATGAGTGATATTAAATGTAGATGATTCTCAATTCCCACAGTTAACACTTTAATTATTCCTTTAACAAATATTAAAATATGTTCAATAAAATTGTATATCAAATTCCAATAGCTCAATTTATTTGAATGCCAAGGGTTATCCAATATTTTGTAGATGTGGGTAAATAAATGATTTTTTGTTTATTTACGACTAAAGCATTGATTTTCTAAATTTATCACACGAAAAATCATCATCTGCCTTTGTGATTTATAGCATAAGATATGCGTATTGGAAATTGAAGTCTTTTAAGAGGTATAACAAAGAATTATATAGCATTTCGGTAAAGGTACAATATCACTTTGGATTTTTCTACCCAAAATAATTGCTTCAATAATGTTGCCTATAATTTTTATAATTTCGTACCATATTTTAACTGGCTTTTAGTAATTTAAATATTTAAATTACATTTTTCTCACTAATAATTCATATACATTATTACATAAGTTTATATTTCAAGTGAATTAATTTGTCAAATCCTGTTCACATGTGCTCTATTCAACCCACGATCAACAAAATTATTGCAGTAAATGGAGAGGAAAAAAGCGTGTGCTCTGCAAATTTTTTACTGTGCTCCAATTTGCTTGATATTTTGGAAATAGGCTAATCTTAATCTTAAGTTCAGAAGTGAAAACAATTTGCACTCCGTCACCAACCCCGCATTAATTGGATTATAACTCATTTAATTCTGAAGAAATAGTACTAGTCATTATACTAAAATTGATTACAAGTCGAAGTCCCGATTTATAAAAGTTTTTTCCAAGGAACATACAATTCTTTAATCATAAGGGAAGTGCTGGTAAAATGGAAGTAGATGCTATTGTTGAGATGTTCTGTCGATCTGTTGAAAAACACGGCGTAAAATATGTGAAATACATCGGAGATGGTGACACTAAGACCTTTAAGGGTATACTTGATAAGGATTCTTACGATGGTGATCCGTTGGTACAAAAAAAAGAATGTGTAGGACATGTACAAAAAAGAATGGGTGCTAGGCTAAGGAAAGCGAAGAAAGACAATAAAGGGGTCGGTGGAAAAGGTGAAGGCAAATTAACTGATAAAATGATCAATAAATTGTCTTTATATTATGGTTTAGCGATCCGCCGACACCCTGACTCTGTGAACGATATGAAAGATGCAGTTTGGGCTACTTATTATCATAATAGTTCTAGTGATGAAGACCCACAACATATGTATTGCCCACCTGGTACAGACAGTTGATGTAAGTGGCAACAATCTGCATCTGAAAATACAATAAAAGATTTTGTGCATGAAACTAAACCTCTGGCTGATAACGTTTTGACAGTTATCAAACCTATTTACGACAGTTTATCATCGAATGAATTATTGACTCGATGTTTAGGCTCAGAAACGCAAAATAATAATAAATCACTCAATTCATTGATTTGGACTTTTGCGCCTAAGCATATTCATTCTGGAGCTCAGATAATTGAAATAGCCACATTTATTGCTGTTTGTATTTTTAATGAAGGTTTCATTCCCATTTTAAAGATGATGACTTTGATGGGAATTAAAATTGGTACAGAGGCTCATTCATTTGCCGTAAGACGAGACAACGCCCGAATCGACCGTTCTGAAATACGAGCCTCTAACGCATCGAAAGAAGCCAGAACTGCTCGGTTAGAAGAGAGAAACGCCGAAGAAAGTTTTTATGAAGTCGAGGAAGGTCCGATGTATGAAGCAGGAATGGCAGATTAGATAAATGTAAGTATAAAATATAATTTCATGACTTAAATTGCGAATAACTTGACGCGAACGGCGGGCAAAACTTTAAACGCGTTTTTCTCGAAACTGTCTTTTTCAACCTGATACCCATGATATCTCGAGTTCTACTGAACCGATTGACTTGAAATTTTCAGGGAATCTTCCTCATAGACTCCTCTCGCTCATGAACTAGCCCCATCCCCAAATTCCAAAATTTAGTATTTTTAAAAAATTCGAGAATGTCAAAAAAATGGACCAAAAATTATGTTTTTTTTTCAAACAGTCGCCATTTTATCAAAAATTTGTTTTTAACTTGTCCCTAGTTCATGACCTTGCGACATTCATGTAGATTAATAATCTTTTTATTTTTTTCATTTTAGATCACTAGAAGGGATGAAATCATGGGTATGGCCACCTGCCAATTTTTCGAGACCCCCCACTTCATCGGCTGCTAAAATTTTGGATTTTGAAAAAAAAATTTTTTTAATTTTTTCCTGTACTCTTAAAAGGTTAATAAATAATATATAAGAAAATGGATGGTAAAAATATTAATTGCCTATTTTATACAGCACTTTAAAAAAGACCTAAAAATCATGCCTCTAGACCAGAATACCCCCTTAAATTTAGATGTGTGAAATGCAGAAGTGATCATCAACCTGGAAAATGCGAGAAACGTGTCGATCAAGCTCCTGAATGTGTAAACTGTGGGATGGAACATCCGGCTAATTATAAAAAGTGCTTATATCTTGAAGAAATAATACACAAACGTGCTAATAATCAAATAAAAAGTTCAAATCAGATAAGTACAAATAATATTAGTTATGTGATGGCACCCAAACCTAAACCTTTAACGAGACCATTTTCTGAAATGTTTACAAATAAAAGTTTTCCAACACTTCCTTCCCACATCCCTGCAACTAATCAATCCAGTAGACATACTGATAACTCCTCTAATCATCCTAATAACTCAAATCTCAACCTAAATGTAAATGAAATGTTTCAAACTATTAATGAATTAAAAATACTGTTTTCTGACAATACCGTTAAAAATACAATAAATACGTTACTGAATCTTGCTAAGGATATTAAAAATACTACCTGCGAGAAAGATAAACAAATGTTAGTATTTCAATGCTTTCTAACATTATGTACATAAATAGAGATAACATGAATATTATGTATTGGAATGCAAATGGCATTACTAAAAATACTATTGAATTGAATGATATTTTATTGAATCATGATATTGATATTGCGTTAATTTCTGAAACTCTTTTAAAACCTATCAACAAAATTTATATTCCTGGATTTAAAATAATAAGAAGAGACATTTCAAATTCTGGACAAAGAGGTTTATGTGTGAACATTAAAAATGGTATTAAATTTAGTAGAGTTCGAATCCCAAATTTACAAGCTGCTGAAGCAGAAGCAGTAAATATTATTCTAGACAATCAGATTACTACTATTTGTGGAGTTTATTTTCCATGCAATAGATTAATATTATCTGATTTAAAAACATTACTGAATTTAAATGATAAAATTTTAATTGCTGGCGATTACAATTCTAGACACGAGTTTTGGAATTGTATCAACAAAAATTCTAACGGTAAAAAACTATATAAGTTTCTAAGTAATAATATTAATTCTGTTGCATTGCATTATACTGTTTCTCCGACTAGATTTCCTGTAAATGAACTCCAAACATCATCTACTATTGATCTAGCTTTAACTAAAAATATTTACACAAATTATTTACCATTTACTATAACAGAAGCTAATTCCGATCATAATCCAGTTATACTACCTATACCATACAATAGCATACAAAATTACACAAATCCACATTATAATATAAAGTACAATTTTAAAGAGGCAAACTGGAATAAATTTCGATCCTATATAAATGAAACTATTGTGATTAATAAAACTATTAATAACACCAAAGATATTGATGAATCAATTACGTGCTTAACAAATAACATTCACACGGCGATGAATAAGTTTATTCCTAAAGTTAGTACTATTAATTCATTTTCCCTTCCCAATCACATATTAGATCTAATCAAATATAAAAATAAAATAAGAAGATTTTGGCAAAAAACTAATAATTCTGAAGCAAAGGTACTATTAAATAAATTAATTAAGGACATAACATTTAAAATTAAAGAACACAAAAATAATATTTGGAGTGATAAACTAAGGAAATCAAATTTAAATCACAATAATATATGGTTTTATGCTAAAAAATTCACAAAGAAACGTGAAAATATCCCTAATCTAAAATTAAATTTTTTATATGTATCTGATAATAAAGAAAAAGCTAATTTATTAGCTGATATTTTTGAAAAAACACAAGCAAAATGATAATTTAGGGAATGCTAACTTTAGTAATCACGTCCATAGAACAATCAATTCGATATTCCCAACTTCCAGTAATATAATCTCAAATATTAAATTCACTACTCCTAAAGAAATAAAAACTATTATAAACAGTAGAAAATCAAGAAGCACCCCAGGTCCAGTTGGAATATCGAATATTATATTAAAAAATCTTAGCAGAAAACCTATCATTCTAATTACTAAAATCATTAACAGCATTTTAAAACATGGTTATTTTCCACCCATTTGGAAATTTCTAAAACTATACCTATTAAAAAACCGAATAAAGACAGCGATCTCCCCACTAGTTACAGGCCTATCAGTTTATTAAGCCTTTTGAGTAAAATACTTGAAAAAGTTATATGCAATAGAATTGATAAATTTTTAACAAATAATAATGTGATACCAAATAATCAGTTCGGATTCAGAAAAAATCATTCCACCCTCAAAATATTAAGCAAGATTTGAAAGAGCAAAGTCGTTTTTTATTTCGTTTAAGATTTAATTGTTGTATTTAAAGCCATCTAGTGTCGAGGTTTTACATTTTATGCATTTCGGTGAAATTAGGTTTTATAGTGCTCAACATAAGCTTTAAAATGAGTGCTGTTACAAGTTTTTTGCGTGTAAAATGAGTGAGCTATCATGCAAATAAGAAGCATATACGAAGTTTTTTTCTTTTAAATCATATGGTTTAATGAGCGCCATTTCCACCAGAATTAAAGTAATTCACATTGCATCTAGAATTCACTTCATTATAAACATCTTGATGGATTCTAACAGATTCACTACTTTAGTACAAACTATTTTCAGAAAACTCACGATTTTATAAAAACTTTTTTTTTTTCAATTTTTTTAAAAATCGAAATTATTTTCATTATATCTCAAAAACAATAAAAGATACGTATAAAAGCATATAGATAAAAATCAAACGGATCTTTCTGGCTTATTATTGTTTTTTATTATTTTTCTTTCACACAAAAATTGACAGAGTTATGAATGTTTAAAGACTGCGCGGCCGCGCAAATTGGAAAAAAAAGTTTTTATAAAATCGTGAGTTTTCTGAAAATAGTTTGTACTAAAAAAGTGAATCTGGTAGAATCCATCAAGATCTTCTTAATGAAGTGAATTCTAGATGGAATGTGAATTACTTTAATTCTGGTGGAAATGGCGCTCATTAAACCATATGATTTAAAAGAAAAAAACTTCGTATATGCTTCTTATTTGCATGATAGCTCACTCATTTTACACGCAAAAAACTTGTAACAGCACTCATTTTAAAGCTTATGTTGAGCACTATAAAACCTAATTTCACCGAAATGCATAAAATGTAAAACCTCGACACTAGATGGCTTTAAATACAACAATTAAATCTTAAACGAAATAAAAAACGACTTTGCTCTTTCAAATCTTGCTTAATATTTTTTCTAGAACACTTTATGTAATACCGATTTATTAAGATTTTTATTGACATTATTTTGTTCATCACATGATTTTCGTTAAAATGTATATTATAGGAGATATTTGCAAAAAAACGAAAAAAAACGCCAAAAATATATGAATCTTTAGTGGCCAGTAACTTGAAAAGTATTAGTTTTTTTGAAAAACTATAAAAGACATTTTTTTCTTATAATTAGTTCTTCTATCGATTTCCGACGTTATTTTGAAAAAATGTAATTACACAATTGAGAAGGGGTGTCATCCCCCCGGGGGGTGATGGCGCAACCCGAATTGTTTTCACTTTTGAACTTGAGGGTAAGATAAACCTAATTCCAAAATTTCATTCAATTCGGAGCACAGTAAAAAAATTCAGACCTAAAACGCTCCGTTTACTGCACTAATTTGGTGTATGACAAACAAACATAATATTAAGAAACTACAGTCAGTACAAAATGTTTCATTGAGATTTGTTATAGGTCAAGCAAGGAATCCAATAAATATGCATTATATTAGCACAAAATTCTTACATGATTCCACTAATGTACCATTAGTGAGAGATTTTATAACAATTATCTCTGAAAGATTTTATACTAATTGTTTATTTAACTTAAATCCTAATATATGTAATATTGGATCGAATGACAATACATATTGGTACAATAAGTACAAGCTACCATCATCAATAAAAAGATAATCAAGTATAAAATATGACAGAGATCAAATTACTCTTAAACTATTCCTACAGCATATGTTATTAGTCTTGACTATTTTCCAATCATATATGTAATATGTATTCTTTTGTTATTATTATTGTAAATATGGTTTTTAGTGATTATTTTTACCATGATTAAAAATTTATTTATAGGTTAATTAAATTTTTACTAGTTAGTATTAAATATAAGTTTATGTATTTATATCTTAGGATAGTTATACATGTTTATATAAATTGCATAGAAATATGTATGTATAATCTAATATAAATGAAATAAATAAATCTTTAAAAACTAAAAACTCATATATACAAGGCCGGCCCTGGGATCTTCAGCGCCCGCATGCAATTTTTTTACAACCCACTCCCCCACGGTAAGTTTGATTGTTTTAACAGCTTATCATTAAAATTATATAAATATTAACTTATTTTTTTTTTAATTAATTTTCAATCATTCTGAATTTAGTATACAAAAAATAGATTTACTCTGAAAGTATATAAAATACATTGATTTATTATAGAAAATCGAAGCGATTCGGGTTAATCATAATCAAATATTTTTAACTTCCCGAAGGAGAAGTTTAAAAAATGCGAACACAAAGCACACACACACACACAACGATTGTTTCTGAGATATGCCAAAATGTTCAGAAACCTTCAAAACGTCGAGAAATACAAAAATTTTCATTTTCGATTTTCGGCCCATTACTATAACTACCCTACGGGAAGTTAAAAAATAACTATATTATTTGATTTTTTTCGATAAAAGATAAGAGATTGAAGTGCTCTTTGGTAAACCACATTTTTTGTTTTTTGGTCTGACGTTAACACAAACAAAGCGGATGGTTTTCCAACTCGTGAACAGGCAACGTATAACTGCCCATGAAAAAAGCAATGATTTTCTAAGTAATCTATTTGAAATTTATCCCGCAAACACTAAGCGATTGGCCTTGCGACTTGTTATTGCGAACGCATGGCGAACTGGAAATTGCAATCGTTTGAAGTCAAACGGAAGACCAGTCGGAATCATTGGTATGTCACCAAATCGCTAGCAATTTTTGATTGAATGGTTGAATTCAGTGCGTTGACATCATTATTCTTTGCGGCAATAATTGCTCGTTGACTTAACCAAGCATAATTCTGGTAATTCTCACTAATGTCATTACTCAAATATTTAATTACGATGCATGAAGTTCCAGCAATTTGCATTAGGGCACGATGCCATGCACCACTACTTTTCTTAGCTATAAACCTTGCGGAGCCCGAGACCATTCCAACAAATGCAAAATAGTCAAAATCGGTTCGTGCGTTCTGGAGTTATTCCGTCAGGAAGGAAAACGCGACTTATTTTTATATATATATAGAAGATAATCTATTTGAAATTATTTAAAACAATTGTTGATTATTTTTATCACTCAAATTTTTAATTACGGTGCATGAAGTTCCAGCAATTTGCATTAGGGCACGATACCATGCACCACTAATCTTCTTAGCTATAAACCTTGCGGAGCCCGAGACCTTTCCAACGAATGCAAAATTGTCGAAATCGGTTCGTGCGTTCTGGAGTTATTTCGTCAGGAAGGAAAACCCGACTTATTTTTATATATATAGAAGATACATATATTTTAGTTAGTTAGTTAGTTAGTTTTTTGAAGTGTCGTAATGTCTCTGACACAATTAAAAATTCTGGAATCGGATTCCAAAAAAACCTACAACTGCTGTGAAACAAAACCTTCTGCAAGTGTGGGTGTTTGTAAGAACTGTGGCAAAATTTACCATGTGAGTTGTGCCACAAGAAAAGGTTTCAAATTCATTGTTGGAAATTTGATACAGTGCTGTGAGGTGAACAGTGAAGTGTCGAGTGACAAACATATGGATACTATAAACAACTTAAAACAAACAATTACCGACAAAAATACCATAATAAACGATAAAATGACAATAATAAAGGATAAGGAATACATAATTCAGCATCTTGAAGAAAAAATTAAGATGCTGCAATTATTAAAGCCAAATGAAAAGAAAAAAGAAGTTTCGTCACCCAATATTGATAGTAATACTGAGAAAGCAGCATCCAAGAAACCTAAACATAAATCTACCAATAAAAACAGTGCCAATGCTAATAAGGTCTCAAAAGAACAGGTGAGTGTTGCAATAGCAACTGCTTTAAAGGAGTTAGACAAGCGTAGAAGCGAAACATTCCGAGATGCGGTTGCCAACATGGAGCTGCCTAATAAATCGACCCAAGCTGAACAACAATCAATTAAAGCAAATGACGATGGAAACTGGACTTTGGTCCAGAAAAAGAAGTCGCCGAGACGAAAAGACAAAGCCATAGAAAGATCAAATGTGAGCACTACACTCGCGGGAGTTGTGAGGAAGGCCCACTTGCATGTGTTTCGCCTGGCGCCGGAAACATCGACAAAAACTCTAAAAAATTATTTAAATGAGAAAAACTTCAAAAATATTGAATGTGAGAAAATGGCTTCAAAATATCCGAAAACATATGCCTCTTTCAAGGTCTCCGTTGCAGAGAGTGAATTGGAAAGAATAAAATCTCCGGATGTTTGGCCAAAAGGAGTCTGTGTAGACCGTTTTTTATTCCATCTATGAGAAAAAACGAAGAAAAATTGTTAAACTGGTTTAATATATAATATCCTTGAACATTCAATGTTTATCCAATAAAACGAAGGCATTAACAAAAGTTGTCCATGACAATAAAATAAACATTTTTTTGTTTATGTGAACATTGGCTTGGCAACGAGCAAATCGACCTGTATACGTGATTTTCGGCTAGTCAGCTCATTCTGCCGTAGTATTGGCTATGTGCGAAGGCATAGAAGGGGAAGTCAAATCGACCGAAGCGTTCGTAGTGGCTACTTTGAGCATTAACACTAGATATACCACGCCAGTCAAAATGACTGGTTGGGCACTTTCAATTCAAAATTCCCATTATATGTAAAATTTGTTTTGTGAAATGAAGTTATGACTTTTTAAGTTATAAGTATAGAAATCATTTAGTGCAATCAAAGTTACTTTATATATTAGTAACAAAAATAAATTGTGTTACTACTACTTGTACCAGCACCAGTCAAAATGACTGGTGCATGTTTCTATAGAAAATGTTTGATAAAAGAACTGAAATAACAATAGCCATAGATCGTATGCGTTTATCGCCTACTCTCTTATTGATTACAATATATATTATTTATTCTTTATTAACTTCCCGAAGGAGAAGTTTATGTTTTCATCAAAAAATCCGAATGGCTAATTTTATGTTTTCTCGACGTTTCAAGCCATTCTGAATCGAATGAGACCAAATTTGGAAAAAGTATGTGTGTGTGTGTGTGTGTGTGTGTGTGTGTGAACAGATTTTTTGCCGTAAATCGACGTTTTCTCCAAAACGGCTGGACCGATTTCAAAAATTTAAAAGCCATTTGATGTATCTCGATGAGGACTATCGTCTCTGAGTTTTGTGCGGCGATCGGCCAAGCCGTTTCTTTGTAAATTGCAGAAAAGTGAAAATTTTTTCGCCCACGTTTTAGCCCGCAATTCTGAATCGATTCTGAAAATTCAAAAACCATTCGATAGATATTGGTTGGGAATCGTGCTGATTAGTTTTTGGTAAAGATCGGCCGGGCCGTTTTCTTGTAATGACGTTTTTTAAAAAAAAATTTCGACGATTTTTATGATTTTTTTTTTGACGGTAGATACCATAGTTTTCTAGGTCATACTAAAATATTACGGCCCTACAACAACTCGATTAGCTTTAAAAATTCGTCAAAGTTTGCAAAAATTGGTATAGTTTTTTTTGACATTTGTCAAAATTAGACTTTTGATCGACGTTTTCTCAAAAGCGCCTGAACCGATTTCAGAAATTTAAAAGCCATTTGATGTATTTCGGGGAAGACTATCGTTTGTCAGTTTTATGCGACGATCAGCCAAGCCGTTTCTTTGTAATTTGAAAAAAAGTGTTAAACTTTTCGTTCACATTTAAGCTCATCCTACCGAACCGATTTTAAAAAATCAAAAACTGTTCGAAAGATATCATTTGGGAATGATGCTAATTAATTTTAGGTGAAAATCTACCGAGCCGTTTTCTTGTAATTAACCGTTGAAAAAAAAAATAAGCCGATTTTTATGGATTTTTTTAGCGATATATACCATGGTCTTATAGAACTGACTGAAATATTACGGCCTTAAGACAAATAGTTTGATTTTAAAAATTCATCAAAGTTTGAGAAAATGAGTAGCTCTTTTGACATTTGTTAAAATTAAAATTAGACTATTTACTTTGTATAATGATAGAGTACTTGGTCTTGAACATAATAAACCATTAAAGTCCTGAAAACTGGTTCAATTATAAAAATTATTGATTTTTGAAAATTTGCTTTTAGAAAATACTCCGAGTCAAAGTGTTCGTTCGTTTTCAATTATGTGTAATAAATCCACTCGCAGTACTTTTAATGACTCATAAATTAATTTATTTTTTATTGATTAAGTCGATTATTTAAATATATCGGGAAGTTCATGTAACTTGCCTCAAGGCTAAATACCAAACCAACTAGTTCTTTTTTACATTGTAAAAATGCAGATTGCTGAAGTATTACTAGATTTTTACCAACAAAACAATTGTTTCGAGCTTCGTTCAACACACTAAATAAAATTTGATTCAAAGTGATTTTCAAGTATAATTATTTATTCTTTTTGTACACTGATACATGTAAGTAATATTCGCGTGGACACAGAAATTTTCAAAAATATATTCTTGAGTAAAAAAAAAACTATAAACGAGAAAACTGCCATGGTTTCGACTTATTTTTATAGCGACTGTCAGTCTTCGAAAAAAGAATGGAAACAATGTTTTTTAGCTTATTTGGAAAATACAATCAACGGATCTCTGAAATGTTTGGACCTAGGATTTGAAATATATGATAGTGACGGTGAATTTTTAGATAAACAATTCAATCCACAAGGCAGTGCTATTATCGACTGTAGAAATGGGAAATTTTCGTGATAAAGACAATACAGATAGATCAAGTACGTTAGTAAATGGATAGATATCACAAACAAACGTATGAGACGATGCGAGCCACTTTTTTCGAATTCTGAAGACGAATTTGGAAGTAATGCACCAAATCAGTAAACTAAAATTAGTTTGGACGAAACTATTTGGACAAGAGTTGTAGTAAAGTGAAATAGGTTTTGCAGGTAGATTAGAAGTTCAAAGAGCTTTCAGACACATACTCAGGCCAAATTTATAGAAAAATAGCCCGCGTTTGGAACAAATTATAGAATATAGCAAAAATTGCTTCAAACCGGGAGCTCATATCACTTTGGTTGAATAACATTTTCCAACAAATGCCAGAAGCATATTTAGCCAGTAAATGCCAAAGAAACTATAAATTTACATAAAATTCTATCTGACATCTGATGTAGAAACAAAATATATGGTAAACGGTTGCCCGTATTTAGCGAAAGACGAAGAATCAACCCCTCTAAGCGAATTTGTAGTAATGAAAATTCTTGAAACATATACCACAAATGGTATAAATGCAATAACCGATATTATTTTTATAATTATTCATATGGCATTGAAATTAAAATCTAAAAACACGTCGGTAGCTGTAATTTTACGCGCAAACAAGTGGGTGCTGCCGGATACTTTTATTGAGTATTGTGGTAAAGTACTGTAAAAACTATTAAAAATTAATATATTTTGTTATTTGACAATATCTATAAGTTTATTTAACAGCTGTAATTAGTTTTGTTCAACTTAAAAACACAATAAGTATGTTATCTTAGAGACCAGTCATTTTGACACGTATATGGTAGGTAGAAATAGGTATATACAAACGGCTGGTATATCTAGTGTTAAGTGTAGCTATTATAACCGAAATTTTAAACAAAAACACATCAAATATTTGTTTATTTCAAATTTAAATAAGATAATTAAAAATGAGCCAACAAAGCTGTTGTACGATATAGTGGGTTGTAGAAAAACTAGTAGAAAAAGGGACTGCAAATTCTATACATTTTCTACAGCTAAGTGGAAAGAAAATCAACGGGAAAAGTGGATCGTTGCGGTTAGAAGAATAAAGTAAGTATCATAACCTTATTGTTATAAAAATTCAATTCGGAGTACTATAAATAGTTGGAAAATTGTTATATTTAGCAAAAAGAAAAATTATAAGTCAATAAATTGTTATATTATCAAAATTTAATTCTTACTTCAAGACTTCCCATTTCAGCGTTTACAGGTACTTTTTGATCACTTTTGCGACGTGAGGCCGAGCATTGTCGTATTGGAGGATGACATTGTCATGTCGCTCTTGATATTGTGGCCGCTTTTCTTTTAGCGCGCGACTAAGGCGCATCAATTGCATTCGGTAGCGATCTCCTATGGTGGTTTCACCCGGTTTTAAAAGCAGTTGTTCATCTTTGAAGGTTTTTTCTCTTCCACCACCATGTTTGTCTTCGGCATCGAAATCACCATTTTGAAACCACTCCCGACACGTTCTTTCACTCAGAGCAGCATCACCGTAAGTTTCTGAAAGCATTCGATGCGCTTCAGCTGCATTTTTTTCGAATTGTAACAGAAAAGTAGAACTTCCTGCAAATGGCGAGAATTGGGCACATAAACGGACATTTTCGAGCGTGAGTAATACAAAAACAAGAACAACTGTCACTGAACCGGAGATGACAATTTGTCAGGCATTATCATATATGTAGTTCAACCAACCTCAGCCGGTACAGCCACATATCGGAAACGGCGGAAGCAAAATTGTACACCTAATAATTGTAATTTTATGATTAAAAGAAAAATAAAAGTTATCACATAGCGCTAAAATGTTTATTTTGCAAACAGTTTAATTAATACAATGCTGAAATAATGCAAAATATATATTTGTAGTGTTGATGGATCACCGCCGTGGGTTCCCAAGCCCCATGATCGCATTTGCAGTGAACATTTCATTAGAGGAAAAAAATCGGACGAGGTATTGAGTCCTATCTACTTGCCAACAATATTTCCTTCAAATTATAAACCTCGAAAAGATAATTTAGCTTTTTTTCCTGCAATTTTATTTGATGGATGATGGAATCAAATCATGTCTTTATAATAATGTCTATTGTAAGTCTTTAGTTTGACCAAAAATAAAAAATGAGTAAATTAATTTATTATTATTACTTATTCTATTGATAAAATATTTTTATCATTATTATATTGTTTTTATTAAGAACTATTCCGAGATTATGACATAAGCTTTGAGGCACTTAACCTTAAAAATGTTTATTGCATTTCTTTATTTAATTAATCATTATACTTAATTATGTTTTAAGTACGTTGAAGTAAAATTTCAATAAACATTCAGCGTTCACATTATTACTGTATCTTGTTTATTATTATTTATAACAATTATTTAATATCTTTTTTCTTTAACAAACATGTAAAACCCATGAAAACCACACACTGATAGCCACAATTAGTTCATATTAATTACGGCGCTGGAGTCACGCTCTGAGCGAATACATACGCACGGAGGTGTTGCTATTTACTGTCGGAAAGAGATAGAATGTTGCGTCGAGATTTACAACAAGCTTCCCAATGAATGGAAACTTAAAAGCACGAATTGTTTCAATGCGACTGTCAAAAAAACATCCTATAGATCAACCTATTATACAATAAATGAATTCTTTAATCTAAGTTAATTATTAATTGTCATTGGGTTAATCTTGAGTTGTTCATAAATATTATTCATAATACTATAGTTATATTATAATATTGTGATAAAAATAATAATTGTAATGATGTAAATTGTAAATATTGAATTTAAATAAAGTATCTATCTATCTATCTATCTATATATTTATATTTATATCTTATATATAAAAATGGAGCTCTCTTTCAAATGTCCGAATAAAACTCGAAAACGGCTGTATGGATTTGGCCAGTCTTAGTCTTGAAAAATTTGTGCCAATCCAGAGATTGTCCAAAAAGTGAGATAATATTTCAAATCCGCGTAGAAACTTTACATTTATAATTTGAAAATTTTTGTAGAAGCGTAGTTTAAATAAAACAATGGACGGTGGCTAACACGTGAAATGTCAAACGATTTTGACAGATGATGTTCAATTACATTTAATAGGATGTTTTACGTTAATATTATTTAATTATGATTAAATTGTGGTAAGTAGTTTTGTTTGTAGTTTTATTTATATATAAAAACGTTAGTAAACGGGGCGCAAGTGTTACCAGAAACTAAATATCAACTTTTTTGAAATGTTAATATGAAAATGCACTTTTTGGCATATTTTTCTCAAACACGATGCTCTGATAGATCTCATTTGTATAATTATATACTCATTAGTATTCATAAAACATTTTCTAGGTTATATTATTTTTTATTTAAGTTATTTAAATTCAAAACCTAAATTTGGTATCGATCAAGGGGACATTTTGCCGAATAACATTTTCCCAGTTATAATTTCGTAGAATTTATCGAAGATTAGATAGTAATATATGAAGGTCCGGGGTTAAAAAGGTCCACCAGCGATGATTAAAAACCAGTAAAGTTAAGCATTGTTTAACAACAATATTTGAAAGTAGAGGGAAAAAGATACATAACCAGCTATAACCTTGATTCTTATGACTTTGCTATCTGGAGATAAACTGTAATCTTTGAAAATTCATAATAAAAGTATTTTCTTCCATTGGCAGTTTTTTAGCATTAGTTAAAAGTGTAATTAATTTGTAAAATACCTTTAAAATTAAAATAAGACATTCAACCTGTTTGCCACCTGGCCGTTCCAAGTTAGGGTAAATGGCGTAAAAAGGTCTAGATAACAATTTTTTGAAAGACAGCAAAAAAGCACATTTCTACAATGATGAAGTAGCTGGCAGTTTTACTGAACGTAGTCAGATAATTGTTCGTTTGAAATGTGTTATTTGTGATATGATTGGTTTGCTTTTCATAATATAGTTTATATATGCTCAAAGTCAAAATGGACCTTTGTGCCTCGCCCTGCTCTGCTCTATACTTTTTATTAAATTTACTTCAATTCACGAATGTTACTTGAAACTTTTCAAAAAGAAGAAATACCTAATTCATTTTCTATCTCTCCTCGCAGAAATTAGAAAATTTTGTATTAGCTCAGTAGTATTATTTACAATTATACACAAAATCCTGAATCAAAAAAGAATCTGACAAACTTGATACGTAATCAATATGTTGAAAGACCAAAAATGACTTGGATTGGATTATACCATGTTTTCTATAGAAAGTGTATTAAACTTCCAGTTTGATTGTATTGATAAAATATAGACAAACTAATGGGGTTTATAGCATTCAAACAACACATCCGTATACACTTAAAGTATTAATATTTTTGATTCTCTAGAAATTATTTAGAATATACCTTACTTAGCAAAACAACGTTTGCCGGGTCAGCTAGTATATATATATATATATATATATATATATATATATATATATATTTGGGTTTTGAAACAATTTACTTATTTATCATGCGATTTCATGCCGAGAGAACAAAAAAACTCGCCTTTTATTTTTAAACATAACAACACTCGTATCTCATGTTGGATTTTTGTAATTTTAATTTAATTTAATTTTTCAATATTTACAATATTAAAAATTGCATCGTAAACTTTTCCTTATTGACATCGTAAGTAATCTTTACTTACCCATTAGATTCAGAGTATCAAATTGTTGTTTTAAAGTTAAATTTTTTACATATTTTAAAAGTATTGTCCAAAGATCAGTAAAAGATGCAAAGAAATTACATATTTCTTAAACTATATTGAAAGAAAAAAACTAATTATATTTGTATCTGTATTTTTTCTGCATGCATAGTTAATAATTAAATTTAGAGTATGGGCGCCACTAAGTGATTTGTTTTTCTAAAGTATATGTTGCTTGCATCTTCCATATTTGCTACATTTCCATAATTCAATTTCTTGGAACAAATAAGCCATTTTCTTATTTTCCGTTTTTCTCTACTATAATTTGTATCTATTTTTTTAACAAGTTTCGTTTCAACTAAATCAGCTCGCAATTTTTTGTCAATATACTTATACCCAATAATTTACTTAATCTTTCGCAGGTTTGCGCTTACAGGATTGAACACTAGATAATATTTTTTTCAATTCCATGTTAACTTTAAACAAAGAAAAAATTGAATAAGTAGATTAAGCAATAATCAGAGTTATTAATTGGTTAATTGTTTCTACTGATGTACACATCTCCATATACGTAGTTAAGTTAAATTGCTTATTATAATCTATTAAGTATTCTTGATTTTATATTGAAATATATTATAAATTTAATTTTCGTATCTCGTATTGGCGCTCCCTAAGGTGCGCGGCCGCATTTTTCGCATGCATTGCATTCAAGCTAAGACCGGCAAGGATATATATATATATATATATATATATATATATATATATATATATATATATATATATATAAAATGAAAATTATATATGTGAATATATTTATAGATATCATTATACAAAAAATCATTTGCAAAGCAACACATAATTTACCTTCCCATTTTCCACGGCGATAGGCAGCACAAAGGAAATATATGAAAAACTTGAGATTTGTGTCGGAGTGACTCTTCCCAGTCTGGTGTTTGCAATGTCAAGTAACTTAATAAATATCCCATAAAATTATAAATAACATATGCTTCATAACATTCTCGTACACTGTCCATATAAATTGATTGTTCAGGGAATATCAATCCAACCCACTGAAAGAATTAAATAATTTCTTTGACATGTTTTTGTTTGTGTTTAGTTTAGTAATTGCTTGTATGTTTTATTTCCACTAAAAGAGTCAAATTTGGACTGGAAATTTGGATCTTTCTATTTATGATCTGGATGTTTTTTGTTTTATAGTAATAAGTAACTATTATTTGAAATTACACTGAAGATGAGGCACACCATGGTCTTGAAACGTTTGTAATTATAAAATAAAATTGTTAAAAAAATCTGAGTGTTGCTTTGTTCATATTTAACATTTAATATATATATATATATATATATATATATATATATATATATAGATATATATATATTTTGTATGATTCTGAATTTGATGTTGACATATGTATTAACAAGTCTAGTAATCGGGCATAACATCAAAAAAAAAAATCTTTCAAAAATTTATTATAAATCCATACGTTTCGGCTATAATCCTAGCCTTCATTCAGTGGAAACTAAAAATAAAATTAAAACTAAAACAATTGAATGAAATTGAAACCAGAAAGAGGTTTCTGAGTCAGGTAAATCGTTTTGTACTGTGGAAACGATTTACCTGACTCAGAAACTCTGGTGTGATATGTTTGCCATACATTAAAGAATTGTATGTACCTTGAAAAAAACTTTTTTATAAATCTGGACTCCGACTTGTAAACAATTTTAGTGACTAGTACTATTTTTACCAAAACGAAAACCCCTTTTAATATCGAATGACTTAGAAATCTCGTCTAATAAATTAATTGTCTAGATTGTAATTTAATTTACATAGAAGAAACAAGCCAGAACTTAATGAAACGTTTACAACAACATAAAAACAATTCCAAAAACCCAAGACAGTTTAAAACTATGATAGCAGAGCATATTTATACTTTAAAACACAATATGGACTTTTCTAACCCGACTGTACTACAATTCGAACAAAATTTATTCAAACGAAGAATTATAGAAGGATCTTTTTTAACTATTTACAGCAATAAAACAATAAAAAAACGGAATGAACTTAACACGCTGTGCGACACAAACCTCTTTTATTTAGATAGTATTTCCAAATTTCTCACAAAACAATAAAAACGACGCGCAAAGGATTCGCAATTCGTTCCACACATGTGTAGAATCTTCGTAAAAAATATTTTTTAAAAAAAGTCCTTTGTCCATTATATCCTCAACCAGTCTGCAAACAACACACTATCCAATTGTGATTTTTTAAATTAGTATTTTGTGAAAATATTGTGTAATTACAAGTTTAATATTTATAATGCATAGTGTAGTGCATTACCATATCTTGATACCATGGATTACTAAAATTTTCCAATTTAACACTAAGATTAACTAATTGTAAGTACTATTTACTATTTTCTTTTTTCTTTTCACTCCAATTCAATTGTTTTAGTTTTAATTTTATATTTAGTTTCCACTGAATGAAGGCTAAGATTATAGCCGAAACGTATGGATTGAAAATAAATTTTTGAAAGAATTCATGTTTTTTATTGATGTTATACCCGATTACCAGACTTGTTAATATATATATATATATATATATATATATATATATATATATATATATATATATTTTTTTTTTATTATATAATTTTGATGTTGAAATATGTGATATTCAGTTTTCAGGGCAATACATCAATTAAAAAATTTGTATGACTTTAAAACATTTTTATTTATTCCATACGTTTCGACACATTGTTTTGTGTCATCTTCAGTGGACTCTAGATTGATAGAACAGATAGAAATTATTAATTAAAACTAATATATAAGAAGTGATATGGTATGAACTTACATGTAATTGAATTAATCCTAATTATTTCATATTATAGATGTTCACAATGCACAATCCTAATTATTTCATATTATAAATGTTCACAATGCACAATCCTAATTATTTCATATTATAAATGTTCACAGTGCACTAAAAAACCAATCCTTGTCATTTTAAGTTGAACAATATATAAATTTTTGACAGATTATTATGAATTTGTGAAGTACATCACGCCGTACATTTCTGTGCTCCGATGTACGGGTGACGACTGAATGTACGTCAATGTGCGAACCACGTGTTATCCTCCACACCTTATAAAATCAGTAATTAACAACAGACTTTCCGCCCTTAACACAAAACATAATCATCCTTCCCTCGAGTCCCAGAAAAAAGAAGAAAATAAGTTTGTTGGCACTATTTGTCTCCCTTACATTAAAAATCTCTTTCCTATTTGGAAAAAACTATTTGAATTCGCGGATTTGCGTTTAGTTTGCAATATTGATCAGACTCTCAACTTTTTATTTTCGAACTTAAAATCACCGACAAGTTTAGATCGTATTTCTAACATCGTGTATAAAATTGACTGTACAAATTGTGAGGCCACTTATATTGGCGAAACTGGACAACATCTAAAAAAACGTCTTAGACAACATTATAACAATTCCAAAAATAAAAATCAAAATCAAACAATGATAACTGACCACATACAAAGTTTCAATCATATATTCAATTTTGATGTGGCCACAATTTTATATCACGAATCGAATACATCTCAGAGACGCTTTTCAGAATCTTGTCTGATACACCTTTACAAAAATAGTTTAAACAAAAGATTGGATACTTCCTCACTGTGCGAGAATTACCAAGTAGTCTTAAACAATGTCTCGAAATTCATACCTTTAAAATAGTTACCTATCATGATCGACGTTTAATTATATTAATTTTAATGCCAATTTTTCTTTTTCTTTTTCTTTTAATTTTGATCTCAATTTTACTAATTATGTCCACCCTCACAATTGTCATGTTTTTATATTTCACTATTGTACCCTCTCGCGTTGTCAAATCTTAAATTCTTTGGTCAGTTCGTTTGCCTTGTACCTTAGCCCTCAACACGTGGTTCGCACATTGACGTACATTCAGTCGTCACCCGTACATCGGAGCACAGAAATGTACGGCGTGATGTACTTCACAAATTCATAAAAATCTCAGTCAAAAATTTATATATTGTTCAACTTAAAATGACAAGGATTGGTTTTTTAGTGCACTGTGAACATTTATAATATGAAATAATAAGGATTGTGCATTGTGAACATTTATAATATGAAATAATTAGGATTGTGCATTGTGAACATCTATAATATGAAATAATTAGGATTAATTCAATTACATGTAAGTTCATACCATATCACTTCTTATATATTAGTTTTAATTAATAATTTCTATCTGTTCTTTCAATCTAGAGTCCACTGAAGATGACACAAAACAATGTGTCGAAACGTATGGAATAAATAAAAATGTTTTAAAGTCATACAAATTTTTTAATTGATGTATTGCCCTGAAAACTGAATATCATATATATATATATATATATATATATATATATATATATATATATATATATATATAATAAAGTTCTATTTGCTTAGACACTACGGGTATTTTGAAGTAGCTAAATTCTAAACAAACTATGGAAGATAATTAGCACTTAACAAATGTCATGAATAAATTATATTACTTACTGCATTAATTACATAAATGGGCACCATCCACAATATTCTGAAACATACAAAAATATTCATAATGGTTAAAAAATGTTTTATATTTTATTATTATTAAGTAAGTAGTCTAAAATAATTTGATAGTTATATATCAGCTTCAAAATTATAATATAAACATTATATACGCTATAGAATGTATATAAAAACAAATATACATTATGAATAAATAACTATACCTTATTATATGCTTTTGCAAACATGGTTGGGTGTAATGTACAATATGTTGTGCAATTTGCCATATTGATATCGGTAGTGCCATGATAACGAAGACCCCAGCAAGAAAAACTTCCTGGTTTCTCTTAATGAATCCATTATGAATACAATTTATTATTAACAAAGGCACTAATATAATTATTATTAAGAAGTAAGCAGTGACAATAACTGGCCTTATCCACAACCGCCACCTTAGAAGGACTAAGCCACAAGGAACTCTACCGCACATGTTTCAAATGTACTGTCATGATATCTTTCGTAAAGGTAAGTACTATTATAAAGACTCTTATTGTTTCCAATTGCTCTTTCTAATTTATAGGTTATCTGATATGCGTCCTTGTGTATATGTCAAACTATTATTCAGCCCATAGAATTTGAATAAAAACCTAAATAGAGTAGAATATTACGCCATAAACCGTAAACATCATTGACATCTGGTGGTTTGTCAGGTATACAATTGCCGCTAAGTACAAATTTTGAATCAAAGTATCATATCGATGTGCCCGAATTTAAATGTAACCGGATAGTAAACTTGGTGTTGGTATATATTAAAACTAGCTGTAAGTGGAATTCTGTTTTGAGGCAATTATGGCATCGTGCCTTAAGACAAATTGCTGGAACTTCCCGTACCGTAACGAAATGTTTGAGGAATACTGAATGTTTTCAAATAGATTATTATAAATATTGTAACATTGTCTAATATTTATGAGAATTATATAAACTGAATTGCAGAGTTGAAATTATTTGTAAAGTATATTAGAACTATAGTCAGAATTAAAAATAAAATCTGAAATATTTTCGATATACAAAAAACTAAAAAACTAAAAAAAAAAAAAAAAATGGAATTTTTTTTTTCCAAAATCAATTATTTTGTTAAGACAAGCAGAAAGTTTTTTGAATCGTTTCAATCGGACCCTTAGTTCTCTCAAAAACTGCCATTTTTTACATATTTAGCTCCGTATCTTCGAAATGGCTAGGCCTGCCTTTGCCAAAAACTAATAAGCACTTCTCCCAATCATTACTAATTGAATGTTTTTTAGATCATTCAAATCAGATACTCCGTTCTCTCAAAAATTCGATTTCTATTTTTTGCACTCTTTGCTCCGTATCTCCGAAACGGCTGGACCTGCCTTTGCCAAAAACTAATCAGCTCTTTTCCCTATTAATAAAAATCGAATGTTTTTTAAACCATTCAAATCGGTTGATCCGTGCGCCCTAAAACGTGACTGGAAATTTGTATCCATACATACATACACACACACACACACATACACACACACACACACACATCCATTTTTTCTGAGGTATGCCAAAACGTTCAGAAACCTTCAAAACGTCGAGAAATGTTAAAATTTTCAATTCCGATTTTCGGCCCATTACAATAACTTACCCTACGGGAAGTTAACTAGTGGGGCACATGGCATCGTGCCTTAAGGCAAATTGCTGGAGCTTTCCATAGCAAAAATTTTTTTTTAAAAAAAGATTACATTTTTGAGAAAAATTTACTCTGAAGAAATTAGATTTTTGAGAAACTATACATTTTTGATAAAAATTTACTTTTCTTTGAAAAAAAAAGACTTTTTGAAAAAAAAATTATTTTGAAATATTTTGAAAATTCTGAACTTTTTTCAAAGCAATCGTACTGCTTTTACTGCATATAGACGAAATATCGAAGCGCGTAAGCGCCGCGTTGCCGGCTCATGGATAAACATTGGTACGGAACCCATAAAAATGTAAACAAAATTTATACTTATTATTAAAATCTTTATAAAATATCTAATAATTTAATGTGCATATGTCTAATGATCGTTTTTGACCGCCAAATGGCATTTTTTTTACTTTTTTTACTCGATCTCCGAAACCGCTAGACCTGCCTTCACGAAAATTTGATCAGTTCTTCATCTTGTTAATACAAGTAAAATGTTTTTTGAATTTTTAAAATCGGACGCTCCGTTCTCTTAAAAACCGTGTCGCCGTTTTTGGCACTTTTTGCCCCGTATCTTCGAAACGGCTACACCTGTTCCGTCAAAAACTAATCAGCACGTCTCCTTATCAGTACGAATCGAATGTTTTTTTAATTATTTAAATCGGTTGATCGGTGTACCCGAAATCGTCGACGAAAATTTGTATCCGCACACACATACGAGTACACACGCACATACACATACATCCATTTTTTTCTAAAATATGCCAAAATATTCAAAAATCTTTGAAACGTAAAGATATATAAAAATTTTCATTTTCGACTTTTTTGCGATTACTATAACTTGCCCTAAGGGAAGTTAACAAGTGTGTTGAGTCAAAAGACTGACAAAGTACTCATTTTAAAGCTTATTTTAAGAACTATGAAACCCCATTTTCATGTCTAGCTTAATATTCTTCCTAGAACACTTTATAAAACATCGATTTATAAAGATTATATTTAATATAATTTTGTTCATTACTTGATTTTCGTTAAAATGTATATTATTGTAGATATTTGCAGAAAAACGTCAGAAAGAAACGAATTTCGATTAGCCAGTAACTTGAAAAGCATTTGCATTTTTAAAAAACATGAAACATTTTTTTCTTATAGTTAGTTCTTCTATCTTTGACGTTATTTTGAAAAAATAAAACTACACTACTGAGAAGGATTGTCATAGCCCCGGGGGGCGGCGGCGGCGTATAAATTATTTTCACTTTTAAACTTGAGAGTACGATTAACCTTATTCCAAAATTTCATTCAAATTGGAGCACAGTAAAAAAATTCAAACCCAAAACGCTCCATCGACTGGAGTAACTATTCCTATTTTTTTAATAGGAAAACTCAACATGCATTAGTTAAAAATGATAATCTGTCAAACTGAATTATATAATTTTATCTTTAAAAAAATACACTGTATCTTATATTATTTTAATTTCTGGCATATCGAGACATTTCTTGTGCCTTATTCATAATCATGAATTTATTAAACATATTCTAATATTGTCTAGGGTCTAGATAATATTATAAGTAAATTGAAAATGTTGGCAGATGACAATTTTCATTTGTTTTCAGTGCCAAACAATGCCTCCAAAATGTTTAATGTCAAACAATCTCTTGTATTTTTTTGTATTTTTTCCCATTTATTTCAACAATCTAACCTGCTTATTTATCACATGTTTATTTATCTATGAATCTAACTATATTTCTATAATCACAAAATCCTAGAAAATTATTTTAATAAATTAGGAGGAGTATCCGTTCATACATCATTACAAAAGAATTTTATATTATACTAGCATACCCAGCCTTGCGTTGCAACGGCCCTTATTAAAATTCATCTGATTGAAATTTGAATCCGTTTGACAACCAAATTTCAAACCTTTTGTTATAAAAAATTCATGTCAATTCAAAAATAAATAAAATCCGGATTGAAGTTTGAATATGATGGATCGATACTATTGATTAAAGTTTTTTTTTAAACTTAAATAATAAATAAACTGAAATAATTAAACATTTGAATAAATGAGTACATTACAAAATGTATAATGAATAACCAAGCGATTTTTATAAATTTGTTATATCTTATTTGGTATTACGTCTTATTTACCTTTAGCTAACATTTTAACATGTTCTACGATGCTTTATTTAGGAATGGTTTCACATACTATTGGAAACTTGCTATAAGCCTTTAATATTTTCTTTGAAAATTTTCCATAAATTTATGATTAGACACTCATCGTTTTCAATGCATTTTTTTAAATTTGTTATTACTTACGAAACACATAATATAAATTTCCGACTATAAATTCACATTCATACTATCCCTGAAACTAACATGGATCAAGTTCTGAGAAATTCGAGTCCAAATCTGATTGAGTTTGATTTTTGGCACTTTGAAATTTAATATGATATGATATAATATTCAGTTTTCAATCATGATTTATATTAATTTTGTGATGTTTACCTGAATGAACAACTTAAGCAAATTAAATCTTAATCATAAATCAATTTATTCATAAATTTCCCGGAATATTAACAAACGTCATTTGCGGCATTTGTTTTGAATTCGTAACCGCCCAAATTTATTTAAATTTGATAAATTTTATTATTTTGTATCTTAAATGTGATTTGTAGTATTGCCTATAATATAAGTTAGAATAATTAATGTATTTGTTCCTATTTGAATTCGTTAAAAACATTAATTCTTTTGACCTGTCAAAATTTTGTTTATGATTAAAGTTAAATTTAATATGTCGCTTTTTTATTCTGATCTAAATATTATGTTTTGAGGACGTGTTAGTATGCGAACTAATATGTTAAGCAAACCAATTAAATATAAATTATAAATTTATTCATCTAATACTTTCCATAGATATTGATAAATGACATTTAACTTTTTTTTTAGTATAACTATCAAAATTTATTTAAATCTATAAACATTATATATTTCTATTATTTTGAATATAGCATTTTGCCTAATTTGGATATAGCTGTTGGATATATTATAATATATCTGTTCTTTTTCAATTAGTAAAAATAATATATTTTTAGAATTGTCATTTTTTTTTCAAAAATCATAAATCGTTTTTTCTCGAAGTTTCCATAAATATTGACATTTGTCATTTTAGTGTTTTGTCTTTTTTTAGTAAATTTCTGTCAAAATTTATGGAAATTTATAAAAAATATAAAACTAAATAAATATATCCTTCTTGGTCGAAATTTAATATAATATATTTTTCAATAATGTATCTACAATATTGCCTATAACAAAACTTGGAATAATTAATGTATTTGTTTCTTATTGAAGTCGTTAAAAATTGAATTTTTCTTGACTGTCAAAATTTTGTTTATTATTAATGTTAAATTTAATATGTCGCTTTTTTGTGATCTATAATGTTTTGAAGAAGTTTTGGTATCGGAACTAATTTCGTAAGCAAATCAAATAAATATAAATTATAAATCTATTTATCTAATAATTTTTATAAAAATTGACAAATGTCATTTCACATTTTTTTTATGTCAACTTTTATTTAAAATTATAAACATTGATTTTTAATTAGATTTAAAACTATAAACAGTGATTTTGAATATAGCATTGCATCTAATTTGGATATAAATGTTGGATATACCTATAATATGTATGTTTTTGAATTATATTTGTTGTCAAATTTTTTTTTCCACAAACGTTAATCTTTTTTTCTCGAATTTTCCATAAATTTTGACATTTGTCATTTTAGTGTTTTGTTTTTTTTGGTCATTTTCTGTCAAAATTTTTTGAAATTTATAAAAATTATGTATTTATATTTTAAATTTACTTTTCAAAATTTCCTATAACCTAAGTTGGATATATATACACACGATGAGCCAATAAAATTTAAAATCGGTCCAGTAGTTTGGGCGTCCATCGCAAACCAACATCGTGACACGAGATTTATATATATATATATAGATATAAAATAGGATAAGATATATATATATATATATATATATATATATATATGTATATATATGTATATATATATATATATATATATATATATATATATAAATTTGTTAGATGCTTTACTTTAACATTCGCTCAGTATTCATCACATAGATTAATGCCTTAACTCTGGCTACTTGAAATAAAATCACACGTTAATATAATACACATATATTATAACAACTAATAATCTTACGTCAGAATCTATTTATTTCCAATTTGATGTTAACGCCTCCGAGTCCAATAAAGTAAGAACGAATATATCTGTCTTTGTAAACATGTCAATAACACAATATGGCGACTGCCTGAAGTATGTTAATATAATACACATATATTATAACAACTAATAATCTTACGTCAGAATCTATTTATTTCCAATTTGATGTTAACGCCTCCGAGTCCAATAAAGTAAGAACGAATGAGTTCGTTCCATCCGAGCCAATCTGACAGTCCGGAACTGTCCGCGCATGCGCAGAACACTTTTTTCTGTTCCATCCAAAATTTCGGATTTCAAACTGTTGCGGATTGTCAGTAATGCGTTCCATCAAGTCCGATGAGTTTGAAACTATCATTTTGTGTTTGTACCCGGCACAAACAAAAACTCCGCAATTTAATACGATTAAAATATAATGTTATTTAATCTCAAATAGAACATTAAAAATTTAATGAATTTACAGGAGTCCAAATATTGTAGAATATTAGATTAAAAGCGACATAACGATATATAACTAGGAAATATTAAAAAGCAAATTCATTGATAATTAAGTTTATTCTGACTGGCTTATGGCTGTGACTTTGGGGACGGCTCCTGGGTTTCTTCGGTCTTAGTGTTCCTCTTCTTTTCTCGGTCCAGTACTTTCTTCTCCCGGTCCTGTGTCCTCTTCTTTTGATCCACTGCCTTCTACTCCCAGTCCAGTATGGTCTTCTCCAAGTCGAGAGTCCTCTTCTCCTAATCCGGTGTGATCTTCTCCCGGTCCAGAGTCTTCTTACCCCGTCTTCCTGCATCAGGGTCTTCCTTGAGTCCGCTAGTATCTGTCTCCAGTCTGTTGGGGTCCTTTTCCTTCTGGTTTTGTTTCTCTAGGTTGTAATTTTTCTCAATTATTGCCTTTTTGCATGGCAGTTTTTCTAAGTTTCTTTTTTTTTCTAAGATTCTTTCATGCCTCAGCGCAATCCATTCCTGATCCATTATAATCCTGTCCCGGTTTAGTGTCACACTCCTACGGTCAAGTGCCTTCCTCTCTTTCCAGTTCTGCCCTCTCTAGGTCCTGTACCTTTCTCTCCTGCTCCAGCGTTGCCTTCCCTAGGTCCAGTGCTTTTCTCTCCTGGTCCAGCGCTGCTTTCTCTAGGTCCAGTACCTTCCTCTCCTGGTCCAGTACTACCCCGTCCTGGTCCACATCTTCGGGTTTCTGCACCACATCTTCTATGTCCACAAATGGTTTGACTTCGTTTTGCTTGAACATTAATATACCATCCTCTGTGGTATAATATATATGTGGCAACTCTGTAAATGCGCGCATGATTATCATGTCAATGTCATGTGCATCATCTGGCACCACTCTGGCATAAACATAATTTGCCTTAATTCTATCTGCCTTCATCGTAACGATTATGGTTGCGGGTGACTCCAATTTAAAATTTTTTGGTCCCCAGCTCTTTATCATCATCGGTTTGTGTATCTTCCGATATTTGCCTGCATTCAGCAATGAAGTCTTGATCGTACATATGGAACTTGCTGCGTCCACCATAGCCCTGAATTGCCATCTATGGTGACACGTTTCATATATTTTTCTCCTGTCTGATCCTTTTTATCAGTTATCCATTTTACTTTACCACTAAGATTTTTAGTGCCGGTTTCAGTTTTATTCTTATTCCGTTCTTGGCAATCCTGAATAAAGTCTCCTACCTTCCTGCATCTGTAGCACTTCACTTCTCTTTTTCCAGATAGTTGAATATCTTCTCCAACCTCACTCTTTACTTTTGTGGTATTCCATGACTGACTGCTCTCTCCCGCCTCGAACTTTATGTCATTTAAAGCACTTTCGTGTGTAAAAATACTTATACCTAGTTCGTCATAATCGGCTTGCTTCTCTGCAGCTAAAATGATATATAGCTGTTTGTCTAGTAGTCCGCTAAGTATTTGCTGTTTTGTTTCCTCGAAACTCATGTGTAATGTCTGGCACAATTTTGTTTTGGAGTGGAAATATGCATTGGTATCCTCTGACTTTAGCTGCTTCAGCGTTTTCTTCCTCTTCCATTTACGTGCTAAATTCTCTCCGGGTCAGATGAAAGCTTTCTTCAAATGATTTTTGAAATCATCCCAAGATCTCAGGTTCTGCTGCTTTAAGACGTACCAATCACGGCCACCATTGATCAATAGGCTCCGCGCATATTCCAAAATAATGTTATCCGGCCAGTTTCGGATATTCTTGGTGCTGTCTAATTTTTCTATCCATTTCTCTGCGGATACACCACCTTTTCCACCATTAAAATAACCTATGGTCTTTGTGAAGTCTGCCTCCGCGTGGAAAATAACCTTTGGTTCTTCAGTGCGTTTCATTAACATCGCGATCATCTCTAACATCAAATCCTCACGTGTTTGGCCGGTACTCGTTCCCGCGGCATTTATGGCACTCTGGAACATCTCGAATCTGAAACACAACAAACTGCAAAATGTTCACAATCATAATCGCCTCCCACGATCAAAGTTACACGCACTATTCAAAATCGACACACGATTTCAATACAGTACACCCGACGCTAACCTAAAACACGTGTCTCGTTTAACACAACAAAACTTTTCTGAAAGAGAAACTCGTTAATAAACCTGAAACCAAAACGTTATTAAAACAACACAAACATTCATACTGTGGGGTTAATTCATTCGCACTTCTGAATTGTTAGATGCTTTACTTTAACATTCACTCAGTATTCATCACATAGATTAATACCTTAACTCTTGCTAACTGAAATAAAATCACACAGTTAATATAATACACATATATGTTAGAAACATTAATTAAGCAACTATTTACACTAACCTCAATGTTTCAAGCCGAAAGTAATACACATATATAATTATACCATATAATAATAATGCACGTATACTTATCAATAATCTGTTTACTTTGTCAGGATATTATATTTATATTTACATGAGATGTTCATCCTTCGACGGCAGAATTAAAAAAAAGGAATTAATCCTAAGCATTTACGTACTAAGTGTAAGAATTTCCACGCTAAAAAGTGCGGGAACTAGACGACCATAGAGTTACTCTCTGTTACGCAATTGTAACGCGCGAACATTCAAAATGCCGCTAATATTTGGCCATCCTAAACTTTACTCGTCCCCGAGTAAATAATCTCTAAAAGACGCTGGTCTATGTCTCTGGCGTTGTGGGCGACTCATGGAATCTTCCTGTCTCAGATGATCTCCTTCCAGTCCTGCTTGATGTTCTCCCAGTCCTGTCCGGTCTTCTCCCAGTCCTGCCTGATCCCCTTCCAGTCCTGTCCGATATTTTTCCAGTCCTGTGTCCTCTTCTCCCAGTCCAGAGTCATCTTCTTGCTTCATCCGGGCCCTCCTCCAGTCCGCTGTGATGTTCCTCAAGTTTGTCGAGGTCCTCTTGCATCTGGGTTGTTCCTCTAGTTTGATGTATTTGTCTGCATTCCGTAGAGATTGTTTCCACATAAGCCTCATCTGCATCGTTTGGATATTCTCGGCACTCTTCTCCTGGTCTATTATCAGCCTGTCCCTGTCCAGCACCATACTCTTACGGTCCAGTGCCTTTCTCTCATGGTCCAGTATTGTCCTGTTCAGGTCCAATGCCTTCTTCTCTAGCTCTGGCAGCTTTCTCTCCAGATCCAGTGCCTTTCTGTCCTGGTCCAGTGCCTCCAGCATAGTCCTGAC
The DNA here is from genome assembly GCF_003426905.1 of Ctenocephalides felis. Taxonomy (NCBI): domain Eukaryota; kingdom Metazoa; phylum Arthropoda; class Insecta; order Siphonaptera; family Pulicidae; genus Ctenocephalides; species Ctenocephalides felis. The sequence goes on from NW_020537646.1 coordinate 53,040,782, forward strand.
CTCATCCGGTGTAGCCCTGTTCCCGACCGGTATAGCCTTGTCCTCGTTCAGTACTGCTTCATCCTGGCCCATGCTGCTTTGTCCTCATTTGACTTAAAACTATTCAAACAAGGAATTAGTTCAATTGTGACTACTCTGGGTTGGCTCCCTATGTCTAAGTCAGTCACAACTACAGGTTCTGTCTTAGTCTCTGTTTGTCGCTGTACTTACCAAACTTGCCCTGTATGTACCGTCAAGTCTTTTGATAAACTTACAGGTTTGTCATCTAAGTTTAGTACAGGTACAGTCAAGTCAGGCTGTTCATCTGTAACCGTGACTAAGTTTACTGTCCCTGGAGGTAGTGTTGTTTCAGTGGCTGTCCTCGGTCTCTGTTCTATTGGGCCTACCACTTCCATGTTTGCAAAGGGATGTTCTTTGTTGTACCTAAACGTCAGTTTGTTGTCTCTGTTCGTGTAGTACAAGTGTGGCAGTTCTGTAAAAGTCCGTCCGATGATCACATCCACGGGTCGTGTATCCTAACAGGAACCTCCTTCGCCATGACTTTGTCCACCTCCATCGTAACTATGATTGCTGCAGGAGACTCAACCATGAAGTGTTCCGGTCCCCAGCTCTTCATCATCATAGGGCTATGCAGCATCTTGTACTTTGCATCAGTCACCAATGACTTCCTCATCGTACATTCAGAACTGCCCGCATCTACCATAGCTTTGAATTCTTTCTCATCTATGATAATTAATTTCAGATATTTACTCACAGAGTCAGTTCTTTCCATGAGTGATATTGTTAACCTCACCACTAGGAGTCTTAGTCTCTGGCTCAGTTATCTGTCGAGACTCTGGGCAGGCACGAGCAAAATGCCCCCTCTCTTTACATCTGTAACACTTAAATACCTTTTCCCCAGAGTATTTCTTCTTTCTTAAAACCGTCCTATATCCTACCGTGGTTGGTTCTCGTAGTGGCTCTGGGCACTGTCTGGTTTGCGTCCCTCTACTTTCACTTGTTTTCCTGTCTGCTACTAACTTCTCATACTTAGTTGCCTGGCATTGCTGTGAACTTTCATCTGCCACTAAGTAACACAAATCCTTATTTTGTAGTCCGACAACTATTTCATGTTTAGTCTCCCGGAAACTAAGGTTCAGATCCTGGCACATTTTTCTCTTAGAATGATAGTATACAATGGCCTCTTCCGACTTCAGTTGGACTCGTTTCTTCATGCGTTCCCTCTTTGATGTATCTCCATCCTCTACATGTGTGGTGTCGCTACGGGGTGGTGTCGTTTTGCATCCTCCACAAGACGATCTGAAAAATCGACAAAATCTGACAAAGAAAGACTAGGTGGAGCGTAACAGCTGTATAAATGTATGCCATCTAATGATGCTGCGACAAATCCAGCGTTGCTATTGTTAACAACATTTTGGAAACAAAATTTGCCACAGGACCAAATAACAGCTTTGGTGGTACTATATATATATTAGGTCGGGCCAATTTATTATTGAAGTAAAATTAAGCGATATGGGCACCTTTTTATATGAAATATATGTGTTATTTAAATGAATTTTGACTGCAAAACCATATATCGCAAATAACTCTTTAGCCAGCGAAATTTTTAATAAAATACTGTTTTTAATAATTAAATATATTAATTTAGGCATGTGAATAATTCAAATTGTGAGTTATATTTTTATTAATAGTTTGTGCGAGGGTTTTTAAATCGGGTTTAGTTTGTTGTTATTTATTTCCATCAGAGTGTGCTAGTATTTTTTTTATTATAATTCTAGAAATTTCGATAAGAATATATTAATGTGACAAATCCGCATAAATCTTCATTCTTCAAATGTGGTAACGAAATTGATTCAGACGTGGGAAAAAATTGATATTCCAATTACGCTTGGAGAAACGAAGTATCGCTAGAAAATTGAACCGATTGATTGATAAATATAAAAGTACAAATAAAAGCAAGTGTACCCAAGCATCATTTAAGGAGTTTGTAGAATCCACGAAAGAATTATTTTATATTGGAAAATGCAAATGCGATTTGCGAAGAATACTGTTTTCTTGCGGACTGATTCCAGCATATTTACAAGCGTTTATGATGGATCAACATAATGAGAGGAAATCTACGATACCAGAATATATTATAAAAATTGAAGATGAAGTATCAGCATGTACAATAACTAGCGATATTACACCAGGTGCGACATATACTCCAGATGTTGGTTTTGAGTTTAAAAGCAGTTCGGAAAGTTCACAAAATACTTCTCATATAAAACGTGGACCATATAGTCGAAGATATAAGGCTCCAAGCTATGCCTTAATGTGCGACAGATTTGCGATTTCTGATAGAGTTAGTTCTGGCGTGGCGACAGCAATCCTGCATGACCTGGGCGTAATGGATGATTGGGGCAATCCTGTCATTATGGATAAAAATAAAAGCGTTCGTGAGAGGCAGAAAAATAGGCAAACTCTACCCAAGCGATATGATTTTTCTGAATTAATAGCATTTTCATTCGACGGCCGAAAAAATGATTCTATTACCATGGAAAAAATCGATAAGAAGTTTCACCCACGAATGATTAAAGAAGCGCATTTAGTTATTTTAAAGGAACCGAATTGTCAATTGTTGGGTTACATAAAATTGGAAAATGAAGATTCGGAAAGTAAAGTAATCAAATCGAACGAGTTTTTCGCTGATAAAGGAATAGCTCTTGATTCTTTGATAGGCATATGTTGCGATGGTGAACCAGCAAATACAGGCGTAAAAAATGGGATTTTACGTCGATTGGAAATTCAGTTAAATAGGCCACTGCATTGGTTTGTGTGTCTTCTGCACTTTAACGAACTTCCACTTCGCCATTTATTTAACTATTTGGAAAAATCATTGACCACTGGACCACGAACAAAAACTGGAATATTAAGCAAACAAATTGAAACATGCGAAAATATACCGGTAAGTTATAACATATTTACTATTTTTAATGCCCTATGTTCAAATTCAATATAATTTATTTTTTCTTATGTACTTCCAGCCGGTAACAGACTTTGAAACAATTCCACTTGAAAATTTGGCTGATTCAAGTCCTGCTGAATCGACAACTGACTCCAGTTATTTAATAAAAATAGTTAAAGCAGTTGCTTCTGGAGAAGTATCGACAGACTTAGCTAACATGAAACCAGGGCCAATAGCACATTCCCGTTGGCTCACGAAGGCTAGTAGGTTACTTCGGTTATAGGTAACTACTAATAGGCCATCAAAAAATTTGAAAATTCTGGTAAACTACGTAATGAAAGTATATATTCCAATGTACTTTAACATTAAATATTACAACTCTGTGGTGTATGGTAGTATATTATTTTATAAATTTATTAGCTGGATTTATTAGCAATATTTAGACTCGAATTCAAGACAAATTGTGAACAATGTTGCTAAAGAAAACGCATACTATGCTCACTCGGAAAATATTTTATTAGCAATGTTGTTTGATAATAAAAAGGAAATACGAGATTCAGCTATAAGAAAAAAATTATATTACCGTAATAATGTGGAAGACCTAACGCAATTGAGAGATTACAAAACACCCGAAATAAATTTCGAATTTACCGACTATACTAATATGATAGATATGGATGATTATTCAAATAATTTGAACCAGCCATTACGCTAAATATTCCTCATAAACATCTAGTACAATATCTAAAAAGCAATGAGTGTCCATGGAGTGACCCTAAAATTCCCGTTCACATTCATTGAACTGAGAGACATGTTCAATTACTGGCTAATGTATCAAAACGCGTATTAGAGCAAAATCGCGAAGGAGTTATGACAGCAAAACTACTATCTCGTGAAAAGCATCCTCGACTGGAAAGCAAGCAAGATTTCAGATATTAATTTATTTTAATTGTATTAGCTAAATGTAAGAAATTTTATTTTAAATGAAAATATAACTTAAAGAAATATAAATGTAGTATTTAAACCATGTCATGTAAATAAATAATAGAATAAATATATGTCATTCCTAAAAACCCAAAAACAATATTTTTCTACAAAAGTAGTTTGACCTGTTTCGAGGCAAGATTCTAGGTTACGCTTACTCGCTAATGTCCCTCAAAAGTTTACTTGATGTAGTTAGAGGTACCCGTAAGTTACTGATTTCAAAAAGCCGAAAAATGTTTTTAACCTGTTTCGAGGCAAGATTCTAGGTTACGCTTACTCGCTAATGTCTCCTAAAAGTATACTTGATGTAGTTTGAAATTATATATAAATACTGAATATTTTATTAAAAAAGAAATAAATATACTGAATATTTTATTATAAAAGAATCGAAATATTTATAGGTTGAAAGTTACTACTTATTTAGAGTATATTACAAAAATTAAATATAAAAACAAGAAACTAAATATCAACTTTTATGAAATCTTAATATAAAAATGCACTTTTCGGCATATTTTTCTCAAACACGGTGCTCTGAAATATCTCATTTGTATAATTATATACTCATTAGTATTTATAAAACATTTTCTAGGTTATATTATTTTTTATTTATCTTATTTGAATTCAGAACCTAAATTTGGTATCGATCAAATGGACATTTTATCGAATAACATTTTTCCAGTTATAATTTCCCAGAACTTATCGCAAAATAGATAGTAATATATGAAGGTACGGGATTAAAAAGGTCCACCACCGATGTGCCAAAAATCAGTAAAGTTAAGCATTGTTTAACAACAATATTTGAAAGTAGAGGAAAAAAGATGTATAGCCAGCTACAAACTTGATTTGAAAATGATAATCTTTGACATGGGGGAGATAAACGGTAATCTTTGAAAATCCATAATAAAAGTATTTTCTTCCGTTGGTAGTTTTAGCATTAGTTAAAAATGTAATTATTTTGTAAAATACCTCTAAAATTACAATAAGGTTTTAAACCTTTTGCCACCTGCCCGTTACAAGCTACCCCGCATATAGGATAAAAATATCTAAAAGGTCTAGATAACAAATTTTTGGAAGACATCAAAAAAGCACATTTCTACAATGATGAAGTAGAAGTCAGTTTACTGAACGTAGTCAGATAATTGTTCGTTTGATATGTCTTATTTGTTGTGATATAATTGTTATGGTTTTCACAATATAGTTTATATTTGCTCAAAGTCAAATTGGACCTTTGTGTCTCGCCCTGCTCTACATACATACTTTTTATTAAATTTACTTTAATTCATCGAATGTAACTTGAAACTTTTCAAAAAGCAGGTCAAAGAAGAAATACTTAATTCATTTTTTATCTCTCCTCGCAAAAATTTGAAAATTTTGTATAAGCTCAGTAGTATTATTTACAATTATACACAAAATCAAGAATCCAAAAAGAATCTGAAAAACTTGAAACGTAATTAATAAGCCGAAATCAGTGGCGTAACTATAGGGTGGCGTGGGTGGCAAAATGCCACGGGCCCCCGGCTCAAGGGGGCCCCGGCCCAAGAGGACGCGTGCTCAGAAATATTGTTTTTACATTATACTCTAATACTTTATTTCACTTGAAAAGTATGTTTTCGTAAGAATCAGGGGCGTAACTATCGCCGTATCAGCCGTATCAAATATACGGGGCCCCCAACATCCGTAAGAAACATTAATAATATAAAAAAATCATGAAAAACGAATTAATCATGAAAACTTCGTTCAATCAAATTTAATGTCGTTAAAAAAGTACGCGAGGAATGTAAGATTATTATTTTAAAGAAGTTTATTTTGTCCAGGCCACGGGGGCCCCAAATACGCGTAAAAAAAGTACGCGAGGAATGTAAGATTATTATTTTAAAGAGTTTTATTTTGTCCAGGCCACGGAGGGCCCAAATACGTGTAAAAAAAGTACGCGAGGAATGTAAGATTATTATTTTAAAGAGTTTTATTTTGTCCAGGCCACGGGGGCCTCAAATACGCGTAAAAAAGTACGCGAGGAATGTAAGATTATTATTTTAAAGAGTTTTATTTTGTCCAGGTCACGGGGGCCCCAAATACGCGTAAAAAAAACGCGAGGAATGTAAGAATATTATTTTAAGGAGTTTTATTTTGTCCAGGCCACGGAGGGCCCAAATACGTGTAAAAAAAGTACGCGAGGAATGTAAGATTATTATTTTAAAGAGTTTTATTTTGTCCAGGCCACGGAGGGCCCAAATACGTGTAAAAAAAGTACGCGAGGAATGTAAGATTATTATTTTAAAGAGTTTTATTTTGTCCAGGCCACGGGGGCCCCAAATACGCGTAAAAAAGTACGCGAGGAATGTAAGATTATTATTTTAAAGAGTTTTATTTTGTCCAGGCCACGGGGGCTCCAAATACGCGTAAAAAAGTACGCAATGAATGTAAGATTATTATTTTAAAGAGTTTTATTTTGTCCAGGCCACGGGGGCCCCAAATACGCGTAAAAAAGTACGCGAGGAATGTAAGATTATTATTTAAAGAGTTTTATTTTGTCCAGGCCACGGGGGCCCCAAATACGCGTAAAAAAAGTACGCGAGGAATGTAAGATTATTATTTTAAAGTGTTTTATTTTGTCCAGGCCGCGGGGGCCCCAAATACGCGTAAAAAAAGTACGTGAGGAATGTAAGATTATTATTTTAAAGAGTTTTATTTTGTCCAGGCCACGGGGGCTTCAAATACGCGTAAAAAAGTACGCAATGAATGTAAGATTATTATTTTAAAGAGTTTTATTTTGTCCAGGCCACGGGGGCCCCAAATATGCGTAAAAATTAGTAAAATCTAAAAAATTTTGGTTTTATTTCACTAATAACAAAAGTTTGAATAAACATGAAAATTTTCTTCTAAATAAATTTAATTTATTTACATTTTATCAAGTTTAATATCCAATAGCGAAAGTGAAACAGCAGTAACACTAAAAACATTGAACCCTACTAGATGGGCAGGACGTTATGATGCCGTTTTCGCTCTAAAAGTTCGTTTTGTTGAAGTACAAAAAGCACTAGCAAAAACAATATTATACAATTGTAAACCAGATGAAAAAATGAAGCTGTTTCATAAAAAAAAAATCGAAAACATTAATTTTGTAATGCTACTGGTTTTCCACTGTAAGATCCTACAAATCATCGATGCAGCATCTAAAGCACTTCAATCTAAAGACGCCGATCTTTCAAATGCTTTAAAACGCTTGAAAATTTGTGTGAAAGAGTTGGAAAAGTATCGGCATGACTTTTAAAATCTGAAACTAGAAGCAACTAGCGTAGCAGAAAAATGGTCCATCACTCCTGAGTTTTCTAAAACTAGTCAGAGGAAGGTAAAACGCCATTTTGACGAGCTTTGCAAAGATGAGCGTCTTCAAGATCCGGAAAATTAAAAACTTTCAAATTTTCAAAATTAAAATTAATAAAAAACTATTTGAGGAACTCTATGAGACAACACAGATTATCTAACTTGGCTATCTTGTCTATTGATAATACTATGGCTCGTTCATTAAATTTTGATGATGTTATAGACACTTTTGCAGAACAGAAAGCACGAATAAAAGATTTTAATTAATAAATACCTTATTGAAATTAAATTGCTGTTTTTATTTCATTCCAAATATATGCATATTTTAAATAGGTTTCTTCACCAAAAAGGGCCAGCGAGTATATGACGAATATGAAGTTTTCAAAAAGTATTAAAAAGGATTAGATTGTTGAGAAAACACGTGAAAAATTGATTGTTAATGTTAGGTTATGTAATAATTATTTTTAACCGCAAAGTACTATGTTCTTTCTCTGTTGAATTCAGTCATAAAAAATCCTTTCTATAGTTCATGTATTACAATGCTTAAACAAAAATTTTATGTTTGATTTTCAAAACAAAGTAGTAATTGTAAAGTAGTACTTTCAAATTATTAATTTTGACTTATAATTATTTTTATAATTATTTCTTAAAAATCGTGGATATATATAACATTTAAATCAACACGTAAAAAAATTTCGTGTTTTTTTAAATTAAATTAAAACCACTTGATTTTACTGATGGGGGGCCCCATCAAAAAAAATTGCCACGGGCCCCGGATGGCCTAGTTACGCCACTGGCCGAAATACCAAAAAAGACTCGGATTGGATTATACGATGTTTTCTATAGAAAGTGTATAAAACTTGCAGTTTGATTGTATTGACAAAATATAGACAAACTAATGGGGTTTATTGTTTTTATAATACCTAATTGTATACAGCATTCAAACAACACATGCTTATGCACTTAAAGTATTAATATTTTTGATTCCCTAGAAATGGTTTAGAATATACCTTATTTAGCAAAACAACTTTGCCGGGTCAGCTAGTCTTATATATAAAAATGAAGCTCTCTTTCAAATGTCCGAATAAAACTCGAAAACGGCTGAATCGATTTGGCCAGTCTTAGTCTTGAAAAATTCGTGTCAATCCAGAGAAAGTCCAAAAGGTGAGAAATTATTTTAAATCCGCGTAGAAACTTTACATTTTTAATTTGAAAATTTTTGTAGAAGCGTAATTTAAATAAAACAATGAACGGTGGCAATTTCGTGAAATGTCAAACGCTTTTGATAGATGATGTTCAATTACGTTTAATATAATGTTTTACGTGAATATGATTTAATTGTGATTAAATTGTAGTGAGTAGTTTTGTTTGTAGTTTTATTTATATACAAAAACGTTAGTAAACGGGCCGCAAGTGTTACTAGAGACACAAAATATCATCTTTTTTGAAATGTTAATATGAAAATGCACTTTTTGGCATATTTTTCTCAAACACGGTGCTCTGAAAGATATCATTTGTATAATTATATACTCATTGGTATTTATGAAACATTTTCTAGGTTTTATTATTTTTTATTTATGTTATTTAAATTTAGAACCTGAATTTGGTATCGATCAAATGGACATTTTGTCGAATAACATTTTCCCAGTTATAATTTCCCAGAATTTATCGAAGAATAGATAGTAATATATGAAGGTCCGGGGTTAAAAAGCTCCACCACCGATGTGTCAAAAAACAGTAAAGTTAAGCATTGTTTAACAACAATATTTGCAAGTAGAGGGAAAAAGAAGTATAACCAGCTATAACCTTGATTCTTATGACTTTGCTATTATCGGGAGATAAACGGTAATCTTTGAAAATCCATAATAAAAGTATTTTCTTCCGTTGATAGTTTTTTAGCATTAGTTAAAAGTGTAATTATTTTGTAAAATATCTTTTAAAGTAAAATAAGACATTAAACCTGTTTGCCACCTGGCCGTTTAAAGTTACTTTACTATAAGGTAAAAAGGTCTAGATAACAAATTTTTTAAAGCAAAAAAGCACATTTCTACAATGATGAAGTAGCTGACAGTTTTACTGAATGTTGTCAGATAATTGATCGTTTGAAATGTGTTATTTGTTGTGATATAATTGGTTTGATTTTTATAATATAATTAATATTTGCTCAAAGACAAATTGGACCTTTGTGCCTCGCCCTGCTCTACATATATAGTTTTTATTAGTGATGTGCCAAGTCGAATCAAGTGATTCGAATCATTCGAATCAAGCCTTTAACGACTTGATTCGAATCAGATTTCACTTGATTCGAATCAACTCGCATCAAGCCGCGAAATATTTACTGTGATAAAATATGTATTAACACAAATTTTTCATAAATATAAAATTTTTCATAAATATAAATATAAAAAAAATGTATTAATTTAATTCAATATTATAATAATATAAAAAATAAATATCATAAATATAAAAAATAACCAATGAATTAAATCATGCGAGCCACCCGACTTTAATATGCTTAAATGTATCAGCCGACTCCAATCGTCTTTATATAACTTTAACCGCATTCATCGACTAACTATATCATCCGACTTCATATGACTCAAACCGAATCAAGCGGCGATATGAGTTATTCCGACTTCATGACTCAAACCGAATCAAGCGGCGATATGAGTTGTTCCGACTTCATATGAGCCAACTCGAATCAAGCGGCGATATGAGTTGTTCCGACTTATTATGAGCCAACTCGAATCAAGCGGCGTTATGAGTTGTTCCGACTTCATGAGCTAAACCGAATCAAGCGGCGTTACGAGTTATTCCGACTTCAATTCTGATTCGAATCATCCCGACTTCAAGCCGTTCGAGCGATATGAGTTAACCGTATGGGCGATACAGTGCGTCGTCGTTCTTGCGTGTTTATTTATTTTACGGAGCGCTGAGAGCGATTTTGTTCGTGAAATATCAATACACAATTTTGATAATAATTAAGTGTTTTAGATTTTAAATGTTATCAGAATAAACCACTCGAAATTATGAAACGAGTTTCGGGAATCTTTCAATATAATTCTCTTTGGAAACAATTACTAAATACCAGAAAGTTAGTAAATAATATGTTAACTTCTGATTATGTAAGTAATGGCAAATTCACATTAATGAAATTAACTTTCAGCTCTCAGTTTAGATGCGATCCTTTACTGATTACATAGTAAAATAAACAATCGACCCATGATTCCAAATATTGTTTTATATGCTTTAGTGATGCACAATTGTTTGGTAATCTATTATTGTAAATTAATTTGAAGATATTTTTCAGCCGTTCTCAAAATTATATCATTTTTAATAATTTTCAGAATATACTTTTTGATAGTAATTTATGTTTACAATTTTTACTTTGTCGGTTATATTGGTTAAACTGACAATTTTGATTATAAATTTGGATCATTTTTACTAAATTAATACATCCATGATTTTTTTCGTCCATATATTAGGTTGTCAAATATCTCACTTCCGCCTTTTTGTATTATAAACCAAGAGCAAAAAAGCGGAAGGGAGATATTTGACAACCTAATATATATACTTGATTCGAGTTGATTCGAATCATGATTCGAATCAGGTTTTTTTCTGATTCGAATCATTCGAATCGGGAATTTTTCGAGTCGGCACATCACTAGTTTTTATTAAATTTACTTTAAATCATTTTTCAAAAAGAAGGTTAAAGAAGAAATACTCAATTTATTTTCTACCTCACCTCACAGAAATTTGAAAATTTTGTATAAGCTCAGTAGTATTACAATAATACACAAAATCCAGAATCCAAAAAGAATCTGGAAACCTTGGAACATAACCAATAAGTCGAAAGACCAAAAAAGACTTGGATTGGATTATACCATGTTTTCTATAGAAAGTGTATAAAACTTCCAGTTTGATTGTATTGACAAAATATAGACAAACTAATGGGATTTATTGTTTTTATAATACCTCATTGAATATATCATTAAACAACACATTCTTATACACTCAAAGTATTAATATTTTTGATTCTTTAGAAATTATTTAGAATACGAGGTGTGTTCAAAAAGTACCCGGAATTTTTAAATTTCGCGGGTCTGGAGTGTCTGATTGTCAAATTTTTTTTTTTATTGTGTTGGTATACATGCCCCTAAAGTATGATGAAATTTTCAGCTATATTCACTGTTTACTTTGTCTGTGGTAGTCGCTAAGGTTCGACGTGTTTTTCTGAGCTCGGCGATTTTTACAATGGAAGAATTGAAAAGTCAAAGAATTTGTATTAAATTTTGCGTAAAAAATGAAATAAAGTGTAACAAAGTGTGTGAAATGTTACAAAAAGCCTATGGTGAGTCTGCTATGAAAAAACCAAGTGTTTACGAGTGGTATAAGCGTTTCCAAGATGGCCGCGAAGACGTTGAAGATGACGAACGCTCCGGTCGACCCAGCACGTCAACAAACGATGAAAATGTGAAAGAAGTGGAAAAAATGGTTATGAATGATCGCCGAATCACAATTAGAGAAGTTGCTGATGAAGTTGGCATATCAATTGGCTCATGTCATAACATTTTTTCAAATGTTTTGGGCATGAAACGAGTGGCAGCAAAATTCATTCCAAAACTGCTAAATTTTGACCAAAAAAGCAATCGCATGAACATCGCTCAAGAGCTGTTAAATGACGTCAACAACGATCCAAGTTTGCTTGAAAGGGTCATAACTGGTGATGAAACATGGGTGTACGGTTATGATGTCGAAACCAAAGCCCAATCGTCCCAATGGAAGAGCCCAGGTGAGCCAAGACCGAAAAAGCACGTCAAGTTCGATCGAATGTCAAGGTTTTGCTTACTGTTTTCTTTGATTATAACGGCATAGTGCATCAAGAGTTCTTACCACAAGGTCGTACGGTTAATAAGGAGTATTACCTTGAAGTGATGCGACGTTTGCGTGAAGCAATCCGAAAAAAACGCTCCGATTTATGGAAAAACAATTCATGGCTGTTGCACCACGATAACGCACCTGCTCACTCGTCGTTGCTTGTTCGTAATTTTTTGGCCAAAAACAATACCGTAGTCATGCCCCAACCTCCATATTCACCAGATATGGCTCCGTGTGACTTTTTCCTATTCCCAAAGTTGAAGAGACCCATGAAAGGACGGCGGTTTTCCTCGATTGAAGAAATAAAGGCCGAATCGCTGAGAGTGCTCAAGGACATATCAAAAAGTGAATATCAAGGGTGCTTCGAAAATTGGAAAAAACGCTGGCATAAGTGTATTATATCTGGGGGGGACTACTTTGAAGGGGACCACATTAATGTAGACGAATAAATAAATATTTTTTTGAAAAAACGAAAATTCCGGGTACTTTTTGAACAGACCTCGTATACCTTACTTAGCAAAACAACGTTTGCCGGGTCAGCTAGTTTATAATAAAAAATATGAAAAGTTTCTCTTAAAAACATATATTTTGTTAACTCTCAAAATTTTTCGTTTCGGCCCCAAGGCCTCTAATCATTCGCTATACCGGATAAGACTCGCTTATCGAATGCCAGCTATCCTGAGGGAAATTTCGGAGGAAACCAGCTACCAGATGGTTCGATTAGTCTTTTGCCCCTATACCCAGTTCCGACGGTCGATTCGCACGTCAGAATCGCTACAGTCCTCCATCAGGGTTTCTCCTGACTTCGACCTGACCGGGCATAGTTCACCATCTTTCGGGTCCTAGCGTGTACGCTCTGAGTGCTACTCTTCTCGCAATAAGAGTGAGACGCCCAGGGATTGCAAGCACGCATCCGTAGATACGGTCTGTCATCCCTCAGTTCACTTAAGCAAACCTTAACGTTCATTGCGCCTTTAGGTTTTGTCTTTCCCAATGACCCGTGCACATGCTAGACTCTTGTTCCGTGTTTCCTGACGGGAAACTGAAAGTACCCATAGCAATAGCATCGCTGACCGGTAATAGAGTCCGTCCGAGGATACGGTAGCATTATAAAAAGCGACCCTATACCATATCGTTTATTTTACCGTCTGACAGTCGACCGGAGCACGCGGGGTCTGACGCGAATAAATTCGTGACAGGCTACCGCCGCGGTCGTAGATCGACACCAAACGGGTCGCGACGTCCTACTGAGAGAGAAGTGCATGCCATCGCCGCCTAACGCATAAATCGACGGCGTATCGCAGGACGAATCCCAGTCAATCGCACGCCAATAAATGGAAGACAACGATAACATTGAATCTCTCCTTTCGATCTTTCGGGTTTCTCAGGTTTACCCCTGAACGGTTTCACGTACTCTTGAACTCTCTCTTCAAAGTTCTTTTCAACTTTCCTTCACGGTACTTGTTCGCTATCGGTCTCGTGGTCATATTTAGCCTTAGATGGAGTTTACCACCCGCTTAGAGCTGCACTCTCAAGCAACTGTCACTACGGGCCTGGCACCCTCTATGGGTAAATGGCCCCATTAAAGATGGATAGAACTCGCCGCAACGCACCGAGATTATCGGATCCTCCCTAACACTACATTTCCTAGCTTCCGACTCCGGCCGCGGGATTTAGTGCTGGACTCTTTATCCTTCGTTAGATTGAAAACGTCGGGGCGAATTCATAAAAATTCATCATTATAACTCACTTTTATTCTCGCTCGGAGAGTATTGAGTTGATTGCATTTGTATATTTGATTTTCCGCATAAGAGTCTTTGCGTCAACGACACATGCCCGCGGATATGCTGTACAGTATAGTTGAATACTTATAAATAAGGTCCAGAACACGGCAAGAATTTTGAGACCTTTCTAATGATGTATAATACTTTATATGTTTTCTTTAGAGAAATATCGAATCGGGGCATATTTCAAATTTAGTTTGACAGAAGTTTCGGTTATAGGAAAAAATAAAGTGGAGATGGAGTTTAAAAGCGCCAGGGAAGCGAACAAAATTCTAGACGGCAAAATTTTAGAAAAAAATAATCTAAGGCATACACCCCGAAATACCTACTCGCAAGACATGGCATAATATTTGATGTAGATGCCAATCTCTCTGAACAAGAAATTATCAACGCCATTGAATCAGACATTCCGATTATAGACGTGGTATGTTTAAGACCAAAAAATATTAGTACAATGAAATACTCATCACAATGTGTCAAAATAACGTTTAGGGGCACAAGTTTACCGAATAAGGTAGTTAAACATTCGGTAAAATGTGAGATTCGACCGTTTGTACAGAAAGTGGTCCAATGCTACAAGTGCTGTCGGTTCAATCATGTTAAGGACCAATGTAGAGAAAACGAAAGATGTATGAAATATTCCAAAAAACATGATGCAATAATATGTATAGCATCCAAATTTCTATGTGCCTTGTGCAATGGGGATCACCCTGCAAATGATAAAGAATGCACGGTATTTATTAAAAATAAAAAAATCAAAGAAATTATGGCTTGGCAGAATCTAGCATACCATGAAGCCAGAAATATATTGTATAAAGAGAGTTATGGAAAAACGACAAAAGCCGGTCTCAGTTCCACGGGCAAAGATAAAAAAATTCCAGGTTTGTATGCGAAACCTGCATCCAGTACAGGCAGTAAGATAATTAAAAATAGGTTTGACGCCCTTTCTGATCTAGAGGAGGAGGAGCAATCGGAATTTATAAATCCGACAACTTTTAATAAACCTAAAAGATTGAGTAACAAAATTACCAAAAGCAATATTCCATTCAATTCTGGATCTTTAATGAAACCGAGAAACAATAAAACCGAATTTAACCTCAACCCAAGAAAAAGGTTAAAACCGAGCGCGGAACGTGAATCTGCAAAAGTCGAAAATAATAGCAATGTTTAACAAGATGGTTCATTAAATTTCTAAAACGAATTCACTGAAAAAAATAAACATATATACATTACTAGTAGCGCGGAACATTATAACCTGTTGTCAGAAATACTAAACAAAATGATGAGGTCTAAATTTAGATCCGACAAGCAAGTTTGATTTGGCTGTAAGCACAGTATATTACGTAATGAAGCTTAAATTTATTTAGTGATAATAACATTAGGAAAAAAAATATGCTAAAAATTATTCAAATCAATATCAGATCTGTTTCTTCAAATAAGCTGCACCTAGAATCCTATATGATAACCAACCATATAAATATCGCAATATTATCTAAAACATGGCTCAGAGATAATAACAGATTTCAGATATCTGGATACGCTTTTATATCAAAGAATGGAGAAGATGGATCTGGAGGAGTTGAAATACTTATCTACCAAAGATACCAATTTCAGACGTTAAATTTAAACAGTTTCATTAACAATATACATAACATAACACTTAATATTGTGGCGATTTATTGTGCCCCTGGTCACAAGACAGGATCGGAATATTGGGTGTCGTTATTCCAAGAACTAAATCAACCGTTAATACTAGCAGAAGACTGTAATGCTCATCAGTTTTGGAGGGATAAAAAACAATAATGCAGGCATAAATCCTAGTGAAGCTATAAACTCAGAGGGTTTATGTCTTATGAATGACGGAGCACCTACAATGATAAGAAGGCACGATCGGAATCCTTCCGCGGTAGACATAACAATATGCAGTCCATCAGTGATAAAAAAGACATAACTTATAGAAATTTTGATTTACAAAATTTACCTATTCGGCTAAAAAGTAACTCATAAATTCATTTTTTGATAAAATCTTTTTTAGTGAAAAAGTGCTAACGTATATTCAATCATACAGGTAGTTAATTCAATTTTTTCATTAACTTTTTCTTAAAACTTTCCAAAACTTTCAAATTTTTTATAATTTTTAATATCCTGCTATATAATCCACTCATTTATTTTCATTTATTTATTTTATCATTTTGATCATATTATCATATTTCTGTACATTATTTTTTCAATTATTTTATTAATTGAAAAATTCATCTTCTTTTCTTAAATATATTATTAGCTTACATCTTATCAAGATCATGTTTCTTGACAGATGTCCTGAAGATGGAACGTACCTAGTTCCGAAACGTCGACAGTAAATAAATAAACAAAGAAATAGTTTATTAAAAAACTTTTTTTGTTTTTTATTACTTTTTGGATTCTTGTTCGAAACTCTATATATATATATATATATATATATATATATATATATAGGTCTGTTCAAAAAGTACCCGGAATTTTCGTTTTTTCAAAAAAATATTTATTTATTCGTCTACATTAATGTGGTCCCCTTCAAAGTAGTCCCCCCCAGATATAATACACTTATGCCAGCGTTTTTTCCAATTTTCGAAGCACCCTTGATATTCACTTTTTGATATGTCCTTGAGCACTCTCAGCGATTTTCTTTAATCGAGGAAAACCGCCGTCCTTTCATGGGTCTCTTCAACTTTGGGAATAGGAAAAAGTCACACGGAGCCATATCTGGTGAATTTTTGCACTTTGCAACACTTTATTTCATTTTTTACGCAAAATTTAATACAAATTCTTTGACTTTTCAATTCTTCCATTGTAAAAATCGCCGAGCTCAGAAAAACACGTCGAACCTTAGCGACTACCACAGACAAAGTAAACAGTGAATATAGCTGAAAATTTCATCATACTTTAGGGGCATGTATACCAATACAATAAAAAAAAAATTTGACAATCAGACACTCCAGACCCGCGAAATTTAAAAATTCCGGGTACTTTTTGAACACACCTCGTATATATATATATATATATATATATATATATATATATATATATAGGCCCCAATTGTAGGCATTTGTAAAAACTGCGGAAAAATGTACCACATTAGTTGTGCTAATAGGAAAAACTTCAAATTTCTATATCGTAATCTGATACAGTGTTGTGTTAACAGTGAAGTGTACAGTGACCATATGGAAACAATTTCTAGGCTTGAAAAAACAATTGCCGACAAAAACACCATAATAGAAGACAAAATTACCATAATAAAGGATAAGGAGTACATAATTCAGCAGCTTGAGGATAAAATCAAGCTGCTGCAATGGGTAAATCCGAATCAAAAGAAGGAGCAGGTTTCTTCAGCTGCACCCAGTATTGATATCGATACTGAGAAAGCAGTCAATAAAAAATCAAAAAAAAAGAATGGAAAGAAATCAAATATTAACAAGGAAAAAGATCCCAGCAAAATCTCAAGTGAACAAGTTAGTGTCGCAGTAGCAACGGCGCTGAAGAAACTGGAAGAGCGGAAAATTGAAACGTTCCGTGATGCCGTGGCGTCTACCGCTTTGCCTTCCAACGCCATTACTAACAATAAGAGCGTAACAGAAGAACAAAATTGGACTTTGGTCCAAAGAAAGAAAGCGCCAAGGCGAAAGGCCACAACTATCGAAGGCACAAATGCAAATGCCGTGATAAAAGGTGTGGTGAAGCAAGCGCATCTACATGTGTTTCGACTGGCGCCAGAAACAACGGAAGAGCAATTGGAAAATTACCTGCGGGGCAAAAATTTCGAAAACGTAACGTGCAAAAAAATTGCATCCAAACATCCAAACGTATATTCATCATTCAAGGTATCAGTTTTGGAATCAGAATTAGAAAAAATTAAATCGCCGGAAATATGGCCTCAAGGAGTATGCGTGGATCGTTTTTTATTCAGGCTCCAAAAGCAACCAAGCAACGACAAGTAAATATATTAAATATACTCTGTCTGAACATTCAATGCTTATCAAATAAATCAGCTGCTTTGTCAAATGTAGTCAACGTAGATATTATTGACCTACTTTGTCTGACAGAACACTGGTTAAATGACAAACAAATCAATTTATTTAATATTCGTGACTTTCGGCTGATCAGCAGTTTTTGCCGTAGTGACACATACATGGCGGAGTTGCAATATTTTGCCGAAATCACCTTGACTGCGCCGAATTAAATGACATTGCAGTGCAATCTGCTGAGCTTGCATGCGAAGTAGCGGCGTGTTATTTAAAACAAATAAAAACAATTATTATTGTTATTTACAGGTCGCCAAATTCGACTTTAAATATGTTTTTATTAAAACTTGAAGAAATACTAACGCGCATATTTAACACATTCGAATCGAAAACTAAAGTCATCATATGCGGTGATTTCAATGTGGATTTCTTAGTAGATTCGAATGATAAAATTGCGCTAATTAACTCTGCTTCCAGTTTTGGACTGGAACATAGGTTAATGAAACCAACACACATCAACGTGAACTCTAAAACTTGCATCGATAATGCATTCACAAACTTACAATCAGACCAATTCATAATTGATACTTTATCATGTTCGATCTCCGACCATGAAGCATTGATTATGAATCTCAAAACTTCTTCTACCAACGCGAACATCCGCATAATAAGAAAAATAAATGAAAAAAACATGGAACACTTCAAAAAACAACTATCTCTAGTTAATTGGAATTGCCTGGACCAGACTGAAGATAGCAACAAACAATTCAATATTTTTCTGAATATTTTTAAACAAATAGCAAACAACGCGTTTCCTTACAAACGCATATTGATAAACAAAAACAAAATTTCGGCGCAGTCAGAAAATCTACGAAATCTCAAAGAACTTGTGGATTTTCTATATGATGCTTTTAAACAGTCACAGCGAATTGATCTGAAACAATACTTTGAACATTATAAAAGATTATATAACCATAAGATGGAAATGGAACGTCAACAAAGTAATGTAATGAATATAGTTAAATCAGATATTAAACAACAAACTATATGGAATATAATAAAACAAGAAACAGGTCAAAAATATTCAAATAATATCGGAATTGGTACGCCATCACCAAACGAATTTAATCATTTTTTCATTTAACCAAGGACTTGCTCGACGCAAAGACTAGACCCGAAGCTTATTTAGCTAAGGTATATGTCAGTGGGCGAAGTATGTTCCTGAGACCAACATCTCCAGAAGAAATTGTTACAGCGATTAAACAGATGAAAAACAAGACATCACTTGACGCTTTTGGACTAAACGCTAAAATGATCAAACCAGTAGCCAAGTATATAGCTTCACCGCTTTGTGCAATCGGGGACAGTGTATTCGCTACAGGACAGTTTCCAGATAAAATGAAACTGGCGAGAATCATTCCAGTGTATAAATCCGGAGACCGCCAAGATGCATCCAATTATCGGCCAATCGCCATACTGCCTGTATTTTCTAAGCTGATTGAAATGTTGTTGGCCTCAAGAATACTAAATTTCTTTGAAGCCAATAACTATTCAAACAACAGTCAATTTGGATTTAGAAAGGGGTTGAATACATACATGCATTCGATTGCGTACCACACAAAATACTTCTAAAAAAACTTGAATATTATGGACTGAGAGGTGTTCCGTTAACGCTGATGCAATCCTACTTCACGAATCGTCAACAATTCGTCGACTGGCAATATAAGCTCAGTAATGCAGAAGTAGTACCAGAAATTGGAATTGTTCAAGGCAGTATTTTAGGTCCGCTACTATTCCTAATATTTGTGAATGACCTGCCCTCCAACTTGAATTGCCATTCGACTCAGTTCGCAGACGATACGGCACTGGCAGTTGCAAGCAAAGACATAAAAGTTATGAATGAAAAGAGGCAAAATGCTTATAAACAAGCTGAAGAGTGGTTCCTCGCCAATAAAATTGTTCTTAATAAAAACAAAACTGTTTCTATTAATTTTACAGCTAGTAGAAGACATGTTGAACTTCAAGGCGGTGAAGTCAAATACTTGGGACTAACAATGGATAGTTTGCTGACCTGGGCCAAACATATAGAGTTGCTATGCGCAAGCCATTTATGCCATTAGAAGAATTAGATCCATAATAAACCAGGAATGTGCCAGGGAAACCTACTTTGCTATGTTCCATTCTGTACTTTCATACGGAATATTAGCTTGGGGATATAGTGCACACACTTCTAAAGTTATGGATCTACAAAAGAAGGCGGTTAGAGCAATAGAAGGAGTCTCACCTCGGGAGCCTTGCAGGCCGCTATTCATAAAACACAAAATTTTGACTGTCACAAACATTTATATTTGGCAACAAGCTATTGCGGTGCATGCGGATAAAACTAATCATTTATTGAGAAGTGATGTCCACGACCACAATACGCGGAATAAAAATGCAGTGATATGTCCAAAAATCAAACTTAAATCATCGCTAAGAACTACATTGGGAGCCAAGATCTATAATAAGCTACCTGATGGATGGAGATGCAAAACAGATTCACCTTTAAAATATTGTTAAAAATACTTACTAAATAATCCCTATTATTTTATAAATGAATTTTTAGAATAATTATGTATTGTAAATGACTTAAATTGTAACTATTGAATTTTAATAAAGTTCTATTCTATTCTGACATTAAGAACAATTGAAGACTGCCATTTGCCAAACATTTCTATTCACTTATAGGCTAAGGCAATATTAAAATATAATAAATTCATGATTATAAATAAGGAAAATGTAATGTCTACATTATTAATGCCAAAAAGCAGTTTAGATGTGCCAAAAATTAAATTAATATAAGATGCAAATAATATAACATGCGTTTGACAGTCTGCGCATGCGTCTGACGCGCACGGCGAATCGTGTTCTCAACTGCGCGTGGTTTGCTTTTGCTTGCAATAAAATTTTGTTAAAAAATATTCAATTTGCAGTCGTTTTGCCTTACTATACTAAGTTACAATACAAAAAAAGATTATTTAGAAGTTTCATTGTGTCAAAAATTCATATGTTTGTCATTGGGTACGGAATATTCACTCAATGCTTTCGGTCTGAACTTTTTTTTACTGTTTTTCATTTCGTTTGAAATTTTGGAACTAGGTTTATCTTACTCTTCAGAAGTGAAAACAATTTAGACTCCTTTACCACTTCTCGGGTGGATGAAATTTCTTTTCAGTGGTGCAATTTGTCTTTTTCAAAATAACGTTGGGTATCGATAAAAGAACTAATTATAAGAGAAAAATGTTTAATAATGTTTTTCAAAAAAGCAAATACTTTTCAAGTTACTGGCTACTGAAAATTTGTTTCTTTTTTGCGTTTTTCATTGTTTTTTCAAAAATATACATTTTAACGAAAATCATGTAATAAACAAAATTAAATCAATAAAAATTCTAATAAATCGCTATTTTACAGTGTTCTAGGAACAATATTAAGTTAATTATGAAAATGGGTTTTTATAGTTCTCATAATAAGTTTCAAAAGAAGTACTTCTGCGTGTAAATTGAGTGAGCTATCATGCAATTAAAAGACGCATACAATGTTTTTTTTTCATTTAAATCAAATAGTTTATGAGTGCTATTACCACCAAAATTAAAAATAATCGTTTTCCATCTAGAATTAACTTGGTTTGAGAGATCTTGATGGATTCTAGAAAATACCATAACATTAGTACAATCGATTTTAAAAAAACTCATGATTTCATAAAAAAATCCATTTAATAAAACAACCAATTTCTCATTATAATATCTCTGAAAGAATACGTATAAAAGTATATATATGAAAATTCAAGGTATTTTTCTGACTAATTATTGCTTTTTATTATTTTTTTGTTACACAAATATTGATAGAGTTCTAATTGTTTAAAGAGTGCGCGGCTGTCCAACCGAAGTGTCTTTCGAGCCCTTTAACCCTTCGCCGTTTCAAAATAAGAGAAGTTACGGTAAAATTTATGATAGAGAAAGTTGTAACATATTTAATCACCTTTAAAATAGTATATTACAAGTTAGGATAAAATCAGAATTAAAAGGGTTATAATCCAATTAATGCGGGGGGTGGTGACGAAATGGAAATTGTTTTCACTTCTGAACTTTAGATTAAGATTAGCTAGGCATACGCTTTTTTCCTCTCTATTTACTGCAATAATTTTGTTGATAGTAGGTTGAATAGAGCACATGTGAACAAAATTTGACAAATTAATTCTTTTCAAATATGAACTTAAGTAATAATGTATATTGAATTATTAGAAAAATGCAATTTAGATATTAAAATACTAAAAGCCAGTTAAAATATGGAACGAAATTATAAAAATTGTAGGCAACATTATTGAAGCAATTATTTTGGGTAGAAAAATCCAAGGTGATATTGTACCTTGACCGCATGCTATATATTAATGCTTTCTGAATTGGTTATACTTTTTAAAAGATTTCAATTTTCAACACGTGTATCTATGCTATGACAATAAATACATAGTGATAAATTTGGAAAATCAATGATTTAGCCGTGAATAACCAAAAAATCATTCATTTAAACATCCACATCCACAGGTATGTCTAAAAATATTGTATAACCCTTAAATTCAATAAAATAAATTGAGCTATTGGAAATAAATTTGTTCTATAACTCGCAGTGTATAATTTTTAATATATAATTTTATTGAACATATTTTAATATTTATTAAAGGGATAATTAAAGTGTTAACTGTGCGAATTGAGAATAATCATTTTATTTGAAACAGTACTACATTTAACATCACCCATATATTGGTGTAAATAGTAACTCGAAAAACAATAATGATTATTTTTAACTGAACGGTATAAATATTAGTATAGGATATTAAAAAAACATAGAGGCGGGTACAGGACAACGTCTGTCGGGTCATCTAGTATATATATATATATATATATGTGTGTGTGTGTGTGTTGAAGGCGTTTAAATTTGATGTTGTAATGTATGATTAATTTCTTGGATTGCGTAACATCAAGTAAAAAGTAAATAAAGTAAAGATTTTTAAAACATCTTTATTTTTCCATACGTGTCGACGTGAAATTGTACGTCATCATCAGTGGTTCTACAATTTTGAAATAAACAGAAAAAGTAACGTTAGAAACTAAATATATACAGAGCAAGAATAAAAAAAAAACTAAAAAACGGACTTTGTAATGTATGATTAATTTCTTGGATTGCGTAACATCAAGTAAAAAGTAAATAAAGTAAAGATTTTTAAAACATCTTTATTTTTCCATACGTGTCGACGTGAAATTGTACGTCATCATCAGTGGTTCTACAATTTTGAAATAAACAGAAAAAGTAACGTTAGAAACTAAATATATACAGAGCAAGAATAAAAAAAAAACTAAAAAAACGGACTTTATATATATAAATATCTAAATCTAAAATTAAAAAATTACAGAACGTATTACTTGAAATTCTTAGATTATCACTTATACATATTAACAACAGCAACACATATCTTGTGAATATTCAATAATTGGAAACAGCACTAAATGTGAGTTATTACTTTTTTTTAAATAAAATATTTTTGGGGATTAAATAAACGAGATGTAGCTGATCCGAGGCAAGTTTAATTTCTGTAAAAATTGTAAATTTGCACAGCTTTTTTTTAAAAAAAAACCGAACATGTGTCAGCAATAAATGTACAGCGAATTATGCTAGTGTGTGTGATAGTGTTGAGCATAGCGCGGTGTTAGGTATTCGATGGCAATTGGGAGACATTATTTAGATTTTAGAACATCCATCTCAACAACTTGATGTAACAGAACAGCATTTTAGTTAAGATTTTTATTTACATGTAAAACACAGCAACGCGTGATCGGGTACAGCTAGATATCCTAAAAAACTAAACTAATTCTTTTTTAAAAAAAACTATTTGATTAAATAAACATTTATTATTATTATTATATATATACATTCAATTTAATGATACAACAAAACATTACATGACATATTAACAACCTAAATTATTTCGTCGTTAGAAAAAAAATTAATACAATGTTCATAAAATTAAATTATATTAAATAATAACCAAATTTATGTTTCAGGTTAAAATAAATTATAAACAACAAGACAATAAATAAATAAATTTTGAAAGATATTCTCTTAGAATTTCAGAAATTGAAACCATGAGCAAAATGTTAAATTAAATTAAAGTAGTATTTGTTCATAAACTTTTCAGAGAATCTTTTATGTATATTGATATTTCTATTCACATGACTATATAACAATGATCTTTAACACCTCTTACTCGTTTCCTCAGCATGATAACAATTAATTATATACAATACTATAAAATATTTTAGTTTAAATGAATAAGTTATTAACATTAATATGTGATAGATATAATAATTGATACAAATTTATCTTCATATTGCTTAATAGATAAGTATTATCACTAAGTGATAATTATAATATAAATACTTTATAGTTGTAGGTTGAACCATTTTGTTTAATTAGAATAAATAGTACATATATTGGTCTCATAAAGATGTATGTGATATTTATCAAATGCATTTTATTTTTATCACCCAAAACAATGTCCAAATGTTTATTCATGGAAAATTAATATATAATTTATATATTTCATTAACTGGTAAATAGGTAAACAATTATCTTCAACAATAACTCATTCTCATTCATTTATATATATATATATATATATATATATATATATATATATATATATGTGTATGTATGTGTGTGTGTGTGTGTGTGTGTGTGGCTCATATGCAGTGCAAAAGTTCGCATGTATTAACAAATGTCCTGAAAGCTAGATTAAGGAGATGGAGACAAGCAAAAAATTAAATTAGATAAGACCGAATTCTAATCCTTTCTGTCTAATATATAATTAAAAGGATGTTAAAATTAATGTAATTTTCAAACTAATGGAATAGAATTAGGTCTGTTACAATTAATTGTCCAGATGTATAAAAAGGATTATGTTCATCATTTCTTCTACTAATGTTATTTCACTACATTAATTTGGAGATGTTTTGAAAACAATTTATATTACAAATCAATTTGAATTATCATTTTTTAATTAATCTAGCTCACACACTGTTATTGTTACACTGGTTGCACGTAATTAGCTGGATAAAGTCCGACGCGACCATCCTTTCGCCCTTTGCACCAACCCTGTTCATCTTCATCCTCCAGTTTCTCGAACACGTCACCTAAAAAAGTGCATTTCATCAGTGCGCCACTATTCAATTAATATTAATTTAATTTAATTAAAGCTTTGAAAACACATGTGAAATAACCTTCTCATATATAAAAATGATCCGCTAAAACTCGAAAACGGCTAAACCGATTGGGCCAGTCTTAGTCTTGAAAAATTCGTGCTAATCAGTAGGTTGTCGGAAAGGTGAGATATTATTTCAAAATCGCGTAGAAACTTTACATTTTTAATTTGAAATTTTTTGTAGAAACGTAATTTAAACTAGCTGTGAGTGGAATTCTGTCTTGAGGCAATTATGGCATAGTGCCTTAAGGCAAATTGCTGGAACTTCCCGTACCGTAACGAAATGTTTGAGGAATACTGAATGTTTTCAAATAGATTATTATAAATATTGTAACATTGTCTAATATTTATAAGAATTATATAAACTGAATTGCAGAGTTGAATTATTTGTAAAGTATATTAGAAATTATTTGTTTCAACAAAAAACTAAAAAAAAAAAAATCAATTATTTTGTTAAGACAAGCAGAAAGTTTTTTGAATCATTCAAATCGGACGCTTAGTTCTCTCAAAAACTGCAATTTTTCACATATTTGCCTGCCTTTGCCAAAAACTAATAAACACTTCTCGCAATCATTACTAATTGAATGTTTTTTAGATCATTCAAATCGGATACTCCGTTCTCTCAAAAATTCGATTTCTATTTTCCGCACTCTTTGCTCCGTATCTCCGAAACGGCTGGACCTGCCTTTGCCAAAAACTAATCAGCTCTTTTCCCTATCAATAGGAATCGAATGTTTTTTGAACCATTCAAATCGTTGATCCGTGCGCCCTAAAACGTGACTGGAAATTTGTATCCACACATACATAAACACCACAAACACATAACACACACCACACACACACACATCATTTTTTCTGAGGTATGCCAAAATGTTCAGAAACCTTCAAAACGTCGAGAAATGTAAAAATTTTCAATTCCGATTTCGGCGCATTACAATAACTTACCCTACGGGAAGTTAATAAAACAGATGATGTTCAATTACGTTTAATGGGATGTTTCACGTGAATATTATTTAATTATGATTAAATTGCAGTAAGTAGTTTTGTTCGTAGTTATGTTTATACACAAAAACGTTATTAAACGGATTGCAAGTGTTACTAGAAACTCAAAATATCAACTTTATTAAAATCCCAATGAGCTCTGAAAGATCTCATTTGTATAATGATATACTCTATTGTGTAATAGCAATCGATAATGCTGCATTGTGTAATAGCAATGCTGATATGCCAAATTCGATATCGATTGCAGTAATTATCACAATCAGCAAATATTTTAAATACGCCCTCGTAAGGTGTTTGCAGTCCCACTTAAGCAGTATATAAAAAGTACTGATATGAGTTGGAGCCAGAGTTGCTTGAATAACATCAGAGTTGTCTTTATTACATCAGAGTTGTTTTAATTATATCATAGTTGCCATAGTCACATCAGAGTTGCTGTAGGCCACAGCATAGTTGCTGTTGGCCTCAGCAGAGTCGCGGTTTAGTCATTATAAAGATAATTGTTAATCATTATAAGTGGGTGCTAATAAATTATTGTTAAAAATAGTCAATCAGTGTTGTTCTTTAGAAGTGAAAAGATATTTCAGCCAATATCTTAATAAGAACTCAAGGCATTCCGAAGCCTACTATTACTATAACCTAATTTGACTAGGAGGTCAATACGAACCACGTTACCAACAACCCTATTACATTTCAACTCATTGGTATTAATAAAACATTTTCTAGGTTATATTATTTTTTATTTAAGTTATTTAAATTCAGATCCAAAATTTGGTCGAATAACATTTCCCTAGTTATAATTTCCCAGAATTTATCGAAGAATATATAGTAATATATAAAGGTCCGGGGTTAAAAAGGTCCACCACCGATGTGTCAAAAACCAGTAAAGTTAAGCATTGTTTAACAACGATATTTAAAAGTATAAACAGCTGTAACCTTGATTCTCATGACTTTGCTATCGGGAGATAAATGGTAATCTTTAAAAATCCACAATAAAAGTATTTTTTTCCGTTGGTAATTTTTGAGCATTAGCTAAAAATGTAATTATTTTGTAAAATACCTTTAAAATAAAAATAAAACAATAAACCTGTTTGCCACCTGGCCGTTCTAAGTTATTTTTTCCGTTGGTAATTTTTGAGCATTAGCTAAAAATGTAATTATTTTGTAAAATACCTTTAAAATAAAAATAAAACAATAAACCTGTTTGCCACCTGGCCGTTCTAAGTTACGTTCTAAGTTACTATACTTAATTCATTTTCTATCTCTCCTCACAGAAATTTGAAAATATTGTATAAGCTCAGTAGTATTATTTACAATTATACACAAAATCCAGAATCCAAAAAGAATCTGAAAAACTTGAAACATAATCAATAAGTCGGAAGACCAAAAAAGACTTGGAATGGATTATACCATTTTTCTATAGAAAGTGTATAAAACTTCCAGTGTGATTGTATTGACAAAATATAGACAAACTAATGGGGTTTATAATACCTCATTGTATATAGCATTCAAACAACACATTCTTTATACACTTAAAGTATTAATATTTTTGATTCTCTAGAAATTGTTTAAAATATACCTTACTTAGCAAAACAACATTTGTCGGGTCAGCTAGTAATTATATAAATATCTAATCATTTTTTGTATCAATAGATGTGAATAAAACAAATGCTTTCTTGTAGAATTGCTACCATCATCATGAACATTCAACAGTGAGAAAAGAAAAGTTAGGTTCAGCTCTAATTCACATTATATCATATATGTTTCGATAATTTTGACCAAAATATTATCTTTTTATATTTCGGTGTCAATGTTAATCATTTATTTATATATAATATTAATAACTGCATAGAGACAAAATATCGAAGCGCGTAAGCGCCGCGTCGCCGCCTAACGGATAAACATTGGTACTGAACCCATGGGATTGTAAACAAAGTTCATACTTATTGTTAAAATCTGTGTAAAATATCTGATAATTTTATGTGCATATGTCTAATGATCATTTTTGACCGCCAAATGGTATTTTTTTACTTTTTTCACTAGATCTCCGAAACCGCTAGACCTGCTTTCGTAAAAATTTAACCAGTTGTTCATCTTTACAATACAAGTAAAATGAAATTTTGGAATTATTAAAATCGAACACTCACAATCAGTTCTCTTAAAAACTGAGTTACCGTTCGTGGCACTTTTTGCCCCATATCTTCGAAACGGCTAGACCTGCCTATCAGTTCTCTTAAAAACTGAGTTACCGTTCAGTTAAATATTTTAATTTCTTTAGACGCCGACTTTGTCAATGTTGGCCCTGAATCATAATTTAATGCTGACTTAAATCAAAATTGAAAATCTATCATTATTCTTTGATAACACAATTAGCAAGCCAGTTAATGATTATGCAATACATCAGTTAACGTGTCGTATAATTAAAAATGGGCCACGTGATAGATTGAAAGGATCTGAAGCATCTTCATAAATCACGCGAGTGATCTGTTTGTTGCATAAAAGCTTGTAAAATCGAATTTAATTTTGTGACTTCTATTCGTTTGTCTCGTTTCGCGAACAATGTTGCAATCATAAAAATATATTACGCTAGATATAAGAAGACGTTTATTGGCTAAAAGATTTTTAGTTAAAAAATTGAATAACGCTTGCCATAATATTCCAAAGCAACTAGAAGAATTGGCAAGATTACATATAACTAAACCATATTGGACAAACAGACCTACTCCCCCTTTAATAACGAGCTTTTATGACCTAAAACCGTATGAGAAATATGTAAAAATTTGCGAAATCAAGTCTTATTATCAATTTCCACAATATTATTCATATAAAAATTCCTATGCCAAAACAGAGGCCAACTTAGTAGAAGAATCTATTAAAAATAAACAAATAAAAAATTGGGAATTTGAAAATAAAGTAAACTCAAAATGGCCCGATCACCTTCACATATATACAGATGGTTCAAAAATGGAAGATGGAACTGAATGTGCTATATATAATCACAAATATAGGAAAAAAATTAAATTACCAAAATTTGCCTCCATCTTTATAGCGGAGCTGATGGCGTTACATGTAGCAACAAAATATGTTAGAGACAAAAATGTAAATAAATCGATCATTTTCAGTGATAGCAAATCGAGTCTAATCGCAATAAACAATCCAAGCAAGCATGCAAATATATTGATATATGAAATTATAAACAATCTGAACGAAAGAAATGTAGGAGAAAAGTCAATGATCTTAGTATGGCTTAAAGGACACGCAAATATAAATGGAAACGAGATAGAAGATGCGTTAGCAAAAGAAGCTTGCCATAGCGGCGAAAATTGTGACAAAATTCCTTCCTTAGAATTAAATAACGTAATCAAACAACAGTGTATAGAAAGATGGCAAACATTCTTTGCAGAATCAACAAAAGCGAAAGGCATCACATACGCATTAACAAAGAATAAGGTATCGCAAAATACATGGTTTGAAAACATGGAATAAAGTAGAATTTTCATCTCGGTTATTTGTAGGCTGAGATATGGACACACCTTCTGCAAGAACCACTTGAAAAGAATTAGAATCATAACGGACTCAGCATGCGATTGCGGAAGCGGAGAGGAAACAATACATCACCTGTTTTGGGAATGCAACTTATTCCAAAACGAAAGAAGAACATTAATAATAAATTTACTTAAAGAAAATATTATTTTCCCAATCTATGTACAATCATTAGTAGCTAGTAACAATTTAAAAATTTATAAATATATATTTAATTTTATTAATAATTAAAAAAAATTAATTTATAAGTTAATGATTCAATAAGAATTTGTAGTAAACAATTGTAAGAATGGCATCTGGCCTTATGATGTATATCAAAAGCCAATAAATAAAACAAAAAAAATTACTCTACTGAGGTTATTAAAACTGGAACTTTTTAAATTTTCTTAGTATTTACTATTTTAAAACTAAATTGGCATAGTCCAATTGCGCAATTCATCTGCCGTCAAACGAAAGTTATGATCTTTGTCAAAAGTTAAATGTTTAAACGTGTATATGCAAGAAATGATGCGGAAACAGTACCATAATTACATCAGAATTTTCTGAAAACGATGGTTCACACTTT
Organism: Ctenocephalides felis; assembly: GCF_003426905.1. Taxonomy (NCBI): domain Eukaryota; kingdom Metazoa; phylum Arthropoda; class Insecta; order Siphonaptera; family Pulicidae; genus Ctenocephalides; species Ctenocephalides felis. The sequence goes on from NW_020537646.1 coordinate 53,071,095, forward strand.
CTTTGTGAGTCGACAATTTATGTAACTTGTCAACGCGTGTAACTTTACCAAATTCTGTAAGAGATTCTATGACGGATATATGATTATTACTTGCCTTGCAATTATATTTCTTTGATATCTACCCGTAATTGTCCACCCGAGTACCATGTTTTGTAAAATAAGTTTACCGTGATCTAGAATAATTCTTTCGTACGTAAGTTTTACAAAACGTATCAACACCTATCAACATATCTACTTCGCGCGGGATAGTGAAGTGTGGATCCGAAAATCTTAATCCATTAGGAAGATTTAGCTCAGAAATTTGGATTCGCCGCGCGAGTGGACTCGATATTTTCTTAAGGGGTACTTGGAGGTACAAAAAAATGAGAATTTTCAGTATTGTTTTTTTGTTATTAAACGATGTTTTTTTACAAAAATATTGATACGGCATCATTATACAATGTTTTGACTTGAAGTAACAAAAATTTCAGATAAAAATTAATATTCCCAAAGTTATAGCTGTTTTTGTTGACCCTGTTTCAAAAAAACGGTCCTGGCGGTGACCATCATAACTCCTTAGAGATTCATCTAAAATCAATCAAATGAAAAGAAAAAGTTTTATAAATATTTATAATATATTATAAATAGATAATCCTGGGCCTGATCGAAGGTTTTCTTTTTTTGCAAAAATTAACAAAATGGCAGCATCAGAAATAAAATTTCTAGATTTTTGGGTAAAAAATCAACAGTTAACCCCTTCACTTACTAGCCAATATCCAAATTTACGGGCCCAAAGCGACACTAAGGTCGGTCGCACGCAGTTGCATAAACAACTTTGCTCAGCGTTCGAAACTGAACAAATCACAAAATTCCTATATGCGCATGTGCGGTACAATTAACTTTGCAAGATTTTTAATAAATAATTACGCTGATTCTTAAATAAAAATAAAAAATTATTATTAAAATATATAAATTTATACATATAATTATAAATTTATATATTTGTGCGAAACGTACAATGTCACTACCACTGTCAGTACTACTGGTAGCAAAATTATCACTGCTTTGTAATTCATCACTAATCATTTTTTAATACATTATAATGGGAAATTTTATTAAAACTTCTTATAAACGATGTATGTATATGCTTCACCAAGTCTCGGAAAATTTTCATTTATGTTTCGTCCGGTAGACTTACGACGACTCTAAGGCGTCCTATTCGTGTTTGGGCCGATAACCTTGCGACGACTCTGAGGCGTCATATTTGTGTTTGGGCCTAATACCTTGCAACGCCTCTGAGGCGTCATATTTGTGTTTGGGCCGATAACCTTGCGACGCCTCTGAGGCGTCTTTGTAAGCGAAGGGATTAATTGGTCTTAAAAAATTGAAATTTTTGAAAAAATAAAAATCCTTCAATCAGGCCCGAGTTTATTATGTATTCTAAAAGCTGTATAAATTTCATTAAATATTACTAAGCGGTTTTTGAGTTACAGTGGTCACCGGTTCAAAAAACATAGTTTAGAGAACATTTTCAAGATATTACACTTGATGAGAATGCAAAAAAATAAAAATCGATTTTTGAAAAATTCCAAGTACCACTAACCCCTTAAGCACGAAGGCATTTATATTTTTCACAAATGTACCATCTTCATTAAATATTTCTAAATTTGTAAAATTATTCGATTTCGTTAAAATTTCATCAACACCGTAGAGCTTAAGGCTCGTGGAATGATATTTAACGCACAAATTTTGGAATAGCGATTTTGATTTCGAAGATACGAGTATTATACAAATTAACAAACTTGATTGGAATTTCGTTCCTTTTTAAAGTGCAATTACAGAAGATTCTTCACAGCTACAAAAAGAATTGATAGATATAATAACAAATGGTGAATTGAAATTTAAATTCTAAAATTGCTACCAACAATTCTGCTGCCAAGAGATCCCGACGGTCTACTCACAAATTTGGTCTGTCATTGAAAAATTTCTGATTGCATTTCCGTCATCATACTTTTATCATTAGTGGAAAGTGGATTCAGCGCTGTAACTTTAACAACAAAAAAAAGAAACCGATTACTAATAGTCGATCGTGATTTAAGATTACTTTTGGCGAAGATAGAACCGAAAATTTCTAAATTGGTAATAGCACACCAAATTCATCCCTCAAATTAAAATTATAATGATTGTATCTTTATTCTGATTATAGTTTTATGATTTCAATCTTTGACAACATTATTTTGAAAGAGTAAAATATTAATTTTGATAACGTCCATGATTTTAATAAATAAATCATCAAATGTTTTGCAAATCTATCCGTCAGCAGTGATGTACTAATTGCAATTGCATTTCATTAGAAATATATCCGTAATATACCTGAAAAATTCAATACAGTGACTTGACGGCCTAAAAAATTTGAAAATCACTGATAGTGCAATTTTTTTCCGAATGTTTTATGATTTATTAAAGTAGCGTACTCTATCAAAATTGGTTTCTTATTCATCAATTTATCATTTACAGATACAATAATTTTTATATATCTTATTAATTGCTATTGAAATAAAAACAAAATTAGGGGGGCGCTGAATAATATTTTTTCTGGAAAGGGGGCGGTAGGTGAAATAAGTTTGGGATTCACTGGGTTAAACTAACAATTTTGATTATAAATTTGGATCACTTTTGCTAAATAAATAAATCCAGGATTTTAGCTTTACCCATAAGACAAATTATTGTAATCGTCCAAAATTTTTTACATATCTTCACGTTTTGAAGGTTTCTGAACATTTAGGAAAAATTGATGTGTGTGTGTATGTATGTATGGATACAATTTTTCGTCCACGTTTTCGATAGGAAGATGTGCTGGTTAGTTTTTGAAAAAGGCAGGTCCAGCCATTACAGAGCAAAGAGTGCAGAAAATAGAAATCGAGTTTTTGAGAAAACAGAGCATCCGATTTGAATGATCTAAAGAACTGATATTTGAATGATACTTAATATTTTTATTGTCCCAATTTCGGCATACAATACGAGTTTTGTATGCATATTAAAATGCATAAAATAGTAATTTCATATAATAAAATGAAAAGAAAAAACGTTTGAACTGATTGTAAACCAAATACTTAATAAATTTTTAGATATATAAACAACACCATATAGAACATTTCTGTCGAGTATTAGGTTTCGAATTTGTCGAAGTCGTGTAGTTGTTAACCGGATATAACTCCTCTGTGAAGCGGAGTCAAATCCGAACCCATCCGGTTTCGGATATTATAAGCCCATCTCTAGTATGCACGGATACAATTTTTCGTCGATTTCGGAAGGACCGCTCAACCAAGCATTCGATTCCTATTAATAAGGAGACGTGTTGATTAGTTTTTGACAAAAGTCGGTCCAGTCGATTCGGAGATACGTAGCGCAGAAAATGGCAATTAAGTTTGTGAGAGAAAAGAGAATGCGATTTGAATGATTCAAAAAACATACCACTTATTTTGACGTAATAATGAAATGATCAAGTTTTTGCCAATACAAAGTTAAAAAAATTCTATTTGGCGGTCGAAAATCAGATATTTAGTAACTTGAACTAAGCGTTATGAATATAATTTCATTTTTCAAAATTTGCCAAGAAAATTTCTAAGTTTTTAAAAAATGTTGATGTGCAGGACTGAAGCCTGCCATGCCATTGTTTTCGTACATAGCTCAGAATCACCAGTATAAAAATTTTTAGCCTTACAGGAACAAAGTTATTCAACAGGTTCACTAGCTCAATAGCTGGTCCATAATTAAAGTAGGAGCACTATAAAAAGAATAACAGAAATAATTGATAATAACTTTCATCCAAATGATCCAGGTATCAGTTTATTGAAAAAAGTTTGAAATTTAGCAATTAAATATGAGTATGCATAGCAACATATATGTATGTTCTACAACGCCCTATGAGAAAAAAGACCATAATGATGATTCAAACTCAAGATATAAATTTAAATATTATCACATCACTTACCTTGCTTGAAAGTTAATTCGTCACTTTCTGCTCCTTGATAATCATAAAGAGCTTTAATAGGAACACCGGGCTCTCCATTGTCTACTAATGCATCATTGTCACCATCGCCCTCGTCCCAATCTTCTTCCTCTTCAAATGGATTGTCCTGCTTCGGTCCATTACCATTGCTACAACATGATGATTGAATAGATGACTTTAGTTATATATTTCAATAATATGAATTAGAATTTTAGGTGTATATTTTCATATAAAAATTCGTTCATTCTCTCATATAAACACTTCAAATTTTAAAAATTACAAATACTTACTTTTATTAATTTCCCGTAGGTTGAATTATAGTAATCGCAAAAAAATCGAAAATGAAAATTTTTATATGCTTTTACGTTTCGAAGATTTTCAGAACATTTTGGCATACCTTAGAAATGAATAGACGTATATGTGTATGTGTGTGTGTTTGGATACAAGTTTTCGTCGACGATTTCGTGAACACTGATCAACCGATTTGAATAATTCACAAAACAATCCATTCGTATCGACGAGGAGACGTGTTGATGAGTTTTTGGCAAAGGCAGGTCCAGCCGTTTCGAAGACACCAAGCAGAAAGAGTCAAAAATGGTAATTCTAATTTGAATGATACAAAAAACATTGTATTTGTATTTGAAAAATCCAGAACTGATTTTAAGTTTTTAGAAAGGCTGGTCTAGCGGTTTTGGAGTACCAATAAAAAAGGTAAGGGAAAACACTATTTGGCGGATAAAAATGATAACTAGATATATGCACATCAAATTATAAAATATTTTTTAGACATTTTAATAAACGTAAACAAATTTTGTTTACGTTTCTATGGGTACCGCACCAATTTTTATTTTGAAATATTTTTTTTTTACTTTCTAAAAAAAAACAAACGTTTTGTCAACGCAAGCTAAACGTTTTTTGAATGATTCAATTCAGATCTTTAGTTCTCTTAAAAACTGTCATTTTTCCACAGCTCAGTATTTCCAAAACGGCTAGACTTGTTTTTGTCAAAAATTAATCACCTCTTCTCCCCGTCATTACAAATTGAAAGTCTTCTTAAAATTAAATCGGGTGCTCCGTTATCTCAAAAACTCGATTTTATTTTTTTCACTTTTTGCTCCATATCTCCGAAACGGCTAGAACTGTCTTAGCCAAACACTAATCAGCACGTATCCCCCTCAGTAGAAATCGAATGTATTTTGAATCAACCAAATCGTTTGATCCATGCTCCGAAAAAACGCCGACGAAAAATTGTATCCATACATACGGACGTACACACACTCACATACATATATCCAGAAACCTTTGGAACGTAAAGATATGCAAAAATTTTCATTTTCTATTTTTGGATGATTACAATAACTACAGAAAGTTAAAAAAACAGTTTTTTCAAAAATTTCTATAATATAATTTTTTAAAGTTTCAAAAAAATGCATAGATAAACAAGTATAGACAAACACGTCCGTTTTTCGATTTTAGTCGGGAGTCATAAATATACAAATAATAAATTTTTTCAACCCAAAAATTTTACATTTTGCAGAGAACGCTTTGAAAAGAAGATTCGCTGAAGAGTTGTTTTGCAATTGCAAAACCGATTCGACAACACGGCCCCAATTAGGACAAAATTGTAAGTGTTTTATTATTATTATTATTGTTGTTTTTCTAAGAAATTTCTTACATATTATTTATTTAGTTCTAATTTTCATAGTTATATTGATTGCCACTGAATGAAGGCTAAGATGCTAGCTGAAACGTATGGATTTTAAATAAATTTCTGAAAACTCTCATACTATTTATATTGATGGAACGCCCGACTTTTAAACTCAAATTAAGGGGCACAACTAGTGTAACCGCCTAAAAAAAAGATGATTTTTGGCAATTTATATTAAAAAAAACTACTTTATCAATCATTTCAAAATTTTAGGAATATATTTATACATGTTTTAAAAATACATGGTAAATATACATATACATATATAAATATTTTTTAAGTTATCGTCGATCTCCAACGGCGCGACAAAAAAAGGCCTTTCACTGCTGCAGTGATTCCGGCCTTCTACGTGGATGAAATTTAAAAAAAAAAATTCGTTAAACTAAATAATATTGTCTGTAAAATGAACTACGATAAAGAACTAGCTGTAAGTGGAATTCTGTCTTAAGGCAATTAGGGCATTGTGCCTATTGAGAATAACAGGATGTGAAGTATTAATGTTATTCTCTATATCGAAAAAAATAGTGACCTTAGACAATTTGCTGAATCCTTTTTTATTTCATTAAATTCCTCTTGTGTTAATAAACGCAATTCATCCCACCTTTTACATGATAGTTACCAGCTTGTTATTGATTTTATTAAAAAAACAAAAAAATAATTTGCTATCTCTCTTATATTATTTTTTACAATTTTGTTTTTTCTTGTTCAAACTTTTACATGTTTTGCATTTTCCTTTTGATCAAATCCATTTCAACCACTTGTTTTCGATGCGTTCGTGCTTCGTGCATTTGCCCTTGATACGTCCCCTCCCATTCCTATCAATACGCCTATTGAAATATTACAGTCGAGTATGGTGCTCGGTATGGGCGTGTTTCTTGCTTCACAATGTTACATTTCATAACTTTTAGTCAAATTAGTTTTCAAATCTTTTAGTTATTCATAATTTTTTCTAAAAAAAAATGTTTTTTTCTAATTGTTATAAGTTTAATTTTTTAAAAATAAATTTTTGTTGAGTGTTTTTGTCCTGTGGTGTGTATAATGTTTCTCTATGTTATAATTAATCTATATTGGTGTTTATATTAGTTAATAAAATTTTCAAATTGTTGTAGTTGCTGAATGATGACACGCATCTTGTGTCGAAACGTATAAATAAAAGTTTTTATACTTTATACCTTTTTTATTTCGACGAATGGGCTGCTAGTTACTTTGAAATATATATATATATATATATATATATATATATATATACGTGGTGTGTTCAAAAAGTACCCGGAATTACTAATAATTAAATTTCGCGGGTCTGGAGTGTCTGATTGTCAAATTTTTTTTTTTATTGTGTTGGTATTATGGCGTCTCCTGACACCTAGCGGTGAGAGTAACAACTAGAAACGCCAATACCAACTTCATAGACACGTTGCGTGTGAAGAACGTCGCAAACTGTCAAGTTGGCGACGGCGCATCGTGCAACACTTGCGTGGGCTCGAGGGATGCGAAAAATGCAGTCTCACCCTCATCATCAACCCTTGGAAGAGTGAAGACATAAACCTAACCTAAATATATTTTATATCAGTGAAATACTTTATACTTATTTTATTATTGTTAATTAAACTTATATACACGTTATTCAGTTCTTTTAATTATAAATATAAATAATATATAGACCCAACATCTATAGTATACATGCCCCTAAAGTATGATGAAATTTTCAGCTATATTCACTGTTTACTTTGTCTGTGGTAGTCGCTAAGGTTCGACGTGTTTTTCTGAGCTCGGCGATTTTTACAATGGAAGAATTGAAAAGTCAAAGAATTTGTATTAAATTTTGCGTAAAAAATGAAATAAAGTGTTGCAAAGTGCAAAAATTCACCAGATATGGCTCCGTGTGACTTTTTCCTATTCCCAAAGTTGAAGAGACCCATGAAAGGACGGCGGTTTTCCTCGATTGAAGAAAATCGCTGAGAGTGCTCAAGGACATATCAAAAAGTGAATATCAAGGGTGCTTCGAAAATTGGAAAAAACGCTGGCATAAGTGTATTATATCTGGGGGGGACTACTTTGAAGGGGACCACATTAATGTAGACGAATAAATAAATATTTTTTTGAAAAAACGAAAATTCCGGGTACTTTTTGAACAGACCTCGTATATATATATATATATATATATATATATATATATATATATATATATATATATATATATATATATTAACGAAGTCTATTAATCGGGCATAACATCAATAAAAACATGAACATTAAAGAATTGTATGTTCCTTGGACAAAACTTTCAGAATCATACAAATATATATATGATAAAATTGTTTCTTGGGCATCCATCCAGTAATTAAAAAACAGTTTTATTGAAAAATGTTTTTATTCAGAGATCATATGTTTCGGGTCTTGATTTGACCCATCTTCAGTGCTACAATTAAATATTTCAGGGTTACAAATTAAAACAATATAAAAAATACATAATTACAGACAAAAATAAATAAAACCATGTAAAAAAACATAAATCTAACCAATTTAATAAATTAGTTTTAAAAAACAAATATATATTGTGAAAGAATATATGAAAAGTATATGGTCAGAATATATTCTGACGGTTTGACAATTTCAGTGCACCGTGCCGTGGCGCCGGGATTTGCGTTACAATTCTTAGAATTTTGGTATTGCAGCCTCTGGCCTGTGTCACTCACACAAGGGCTGTCTTATACCTAAATACTGTACACTCGACAGTCATAATTTTAAGTTAGTCTAGACAATGTAGCGGAACAGTCAACAAGTATATTCAATCACCGCTGTATTTGTAATAGTTTGAAGATTTAATATAGATTTATACCAATCACAGTGTTTTTATTCAGTAATGTTCAAAATTTGGAACAGTTATTGTCAGATAACAATTATTTACTTACAGTCCGCTTTATTAGTAATTACTGATGGTAGCCAGCCCAACCATTGGTCCTTCGAGCCGGATATTAAGTTTGTTATAAATACAACTAGTGCCCGGTTAGTGCTTTATATAGTGAATACCGGTTAATTAATAGAACTTTGTACGGATTATTTACTGGCATAAATTCTGTGTTTGTGTTAAATTTTGATTGGTGGTGTGTTATGGGCACGTAATTTGCACGTATCGCGATAAACTGTGATAAAATTTAATAAGTGCAAGTGTTTTCCCGCCAATTAATTCTACGTGTTGTTTTGTAATTTCCGAGACGGTGGTGCATTTTTTTGAAACCAGAAAGCTGACTTCAATCTTTTGGTGTTTTATCTGAAGCAACTTATATTTTCCTGGACATCCGGCACACCAGATCAATTTTCTGATAGATCAGCAACTGAAATTATCTTCGACTAATATTGAGACTCAATATTTTGGTAACTTGGTATTTGCATCTAGAGTGCTGACTTCATCTCTTTATAAAGGAACCAGCTCATACTTTCCTGGACAGCGTGCTAACCAGGCCAACCCAATACCAGAAACATTCAGCTGAATCCATAGCGCTGACTTTGAGGATCTTCCTGAAGAGCAGCTCATACTTTCCTGGACCAATTTCACTATTTCGGTTGTAATCGTTGTTTATTTATCTTTATATTTATCTAAGTTATTGTTATTTGTTATTGGAATTTTTAACTAATATTTGCTCGTAAAGGCTTTGTATTTAACTTATATTTAGCGCTACAGAGTTTAAGATTTCTGTTACAATTAATTCATCGATTGTTATTTCATTGTATATTATAAGCATTAACATTCTGTAACAATCATATTTATAAATTTGTAACAGTTAACGCGTCAGGTATTAGATATTTTGTTTAACAAAATATTCAATTATTGTAAACTATAATCAGTCACATTTTAAATGAACTAAAATGGCAGAAGTGAAAAAACTTTTAAGAAAATGCGCATACATTAGATCAATTTTCGAAAAATTAGTGAATACCGATTTTATTGATGAACCACCAATTAACATGCTAGAAAATGTAAAAAAACGTCTCGATACCAAATATTTAGAATTCGAGAAAATATTAGATGAATTCGATTACTCGGATGATTATTCAGATCAGACGTCAGTGATTCAAACTTTATATGAAACCGTATCGTACAAAATTGACAGATTAATAGCGCAATCATCTAATTTACCAAAATTTAATGTAACTCCCGAAGCGCAAATAAAATTGCACAATATACAAATCCCGCAATTTGACGGCTCTTATAAAGATTGGACGGGATTAAGGACTTATTTGTATCAACAATTAATAACAATAAATCTTTAACCTATGTCCAAAAATTTTATTATTTAAAGGGACACCTTATCGGGGATGCCGCTGAGGCTATTAATAATTTGCAACTAAGCGACGCTAATTACAAAGTAGCGTGGGATACATTAACAAGTAAATTTGAAAACAAATGTGTCATAACTTATACATTCTTACAGCAATTTATTGATCTTCCAAAACTTTCATACATAACTAAGGACACATCAAAGACATTCATTAACTCCGCTCAGCAAATTATTAATTCCCTCAAAGCTTTGGACATTGGTGTTGATAACTGGGATACTTTACTGTCATTTTTACTATTAAATAAACTGGATTTCTCTATGCGACGTAAATTCAATTCTAATAGAGCGCACAAAAATCTGCAAACCCTTACAGAATTATTTACTTTTCTTGAACAAAGTCGGGCGGCGTCAGAAATTTCTTACGGTATTGAGTCGGAAGCGGGTCATAAAAATATAGTTGTAGAGAAGCGCACATTTGATACAAAAGAAGAAACAATGTCGAAATTATGCCCTCTACGCAGAGAAATCCATGTCATTAATTATTGTCCACAATTTTTAAATATGACGGTAAACGACAGATTAACATTTATATCACAAAACGGCAGGTGTACGAATTGTCTCCGAAAGGGACACATTCAAATAAAGTGCTTCATGCGATTTCATTGTAAAAATTGCCATAAACGTCATAATACATTACTACATTCAGAGGGCGATCAAAGCAATGAACTTAGCGCATCTTCTACCGCATTTACACCCGAAATTTCGACGGCAATAGCATCGCATGTTATGCACACTAACATAGATTTAAATAGTACTATCTTACCCACCGTTACCTTAATAATTCGTGATATAAACAACAAACCAATTAAAATACGAGCCTTATTAAATTCGGGTTCAGAAGTAAGTATAATAACCAAAAATCTTGCTAATAGACTCGGATTTAAATTGCACAATTCTAATTTACTTTTAAGCGGCGTTGATGACACCTCAGTTAGATCCAGTAACTTTATTCATTGCACAATTTCAAATATTACTGGCAGTTATCAGAAAAAATCAAAATTTGTCGTCTTAAATAAAATTTCAAACTACGCCATCGCAGCACATAGAAAAATCGAAATTTTCTTTACCAAAAAATATATATTTATCGGACCAGAATTTTAATAGTCCAGGGGAAGTTGAGTTATTAATCGGTGTTAACATATTTTTTGAAATCCTTTTGAATGAGAAAATTATACTTGGGCAGGACAAACCGATTTTACAAAATACAGTCTTCGGTTGGGCTATAGCAGGAAATTTTGGAAATAATTCTGGCCCGGTTGAAAAGGTTTCCGTTAATCATGTTCGGATAGAAAAGTCCAGTGCTAACGTAAATCTTGGTTTATCATTACAAGAAATTAAACGTAATTTTTCTGGAGAGAATCTTGATAAGGCTCGCATAGTTGTTAATTCACATATAACATCTGCCGAAACAAAATTTTTTAATTGGAGTACCTTATACGGGTTCAAAGTTTAAACAAAGCGAGATTCTGATAAAATTTACAAGTTACAAATCAATTTTGATGGCTGATATAGGCAAAATAGTTCGTCAAATTCGGGTTAGAAAAGAAGACCAAAATTTACAACGCATATTGTGGCGCGAAGGTCTATATACGAAACTTTAAAACAGTCAGTTGAATTACAATATGAATTAATAGCATCATATTTTAAGAAAAATTTGACCCTCTACATTTGGGCCGCAAATAATGATAATATATTAATATCAACTTTAGAAACCGAGTATTCTGAAAATTTTGACATAAGGAATGATAAAATTTTTATTGGAATTTAATTGGAATCGCCTTTCAGATACATTCCAAATATGTTCTAATGAAGTAATTATTGAACTAAAATTAATTAAAGAAAATATTTTATCATCAATTGCAAATGCTTTTGACCCACTTGTTTTGACTTCTTCCTTTGCGGTAAGCGCAAAAATAATTATACAAGGATTGTGGCAATTAGACATTAATTGGCGACATGTTTATTCGGCAGATAATCTTGCTTACTCACGCGAATGCTATCTTTGGGGGTATGGTAGACCACATCGATTAAGATTAAACACATATTATTGGCCATAAAAATATAAAGTTAATGAAACTATCAATTGGCCTAAGCGGGATTTTATTCGATATACTTTCCTGTGTACCTTTTCTAACAAAAGCTTCGAAAATTTCTCTAATTTGAATAATTTGCAAATTGTTATTACCTTTTGCTTTAAATTTGTTAGTAATTGTAGGGTATCACGCAAACGAAAAGTGTTCGCACCACTAAAAATTGAAGAATTATTCTCTCGTCCAATCACTGGCGTCATAAAAGATTTATCTGAACCCACGATTTTATATTCTGATTACTTTCTGATAGTTGACGCGTTAACTCTCATTAACATTAACTGCTATTCCTGAACTCATTGTTGTAAATATAAATATTAACAAACTTTCATTATGGCATAATATAAATCGATTAAGAAATATGCTTTGGAAAAAATGGTGTATAGAATATTTAAGTTTGTTACAAAACGTTACAAATGGCAATTAGAAACACCTGATATTATAAACGATGTAAATAAAATAAATGATGTAGTGTTAGCAAAAGAGGATAACTTGCCACCTATAAATTGGTTATTAGGCCGTATCACAAACGTAAACCCCGGTACTGATGGTAAAGTACGCGTAGTAACCGTAAGACCAAAGCTGGAATTTATGTGCGGCCTATAACAAGAATTTGTCCACTGCCAAATCAAGATTTTAACTAGCTGTAAGTGGAATTCTGTCTTAAGGCAATTGAGGCATCGTGCCTTTAGGCAAATTGCTGGAACTTCCCGTACCAAAAATTTTTTTTTTTTTAAAAACGATCAACATTTTTGAAAAAATTTTACTTCGAAAAAATAAGATTTTTGAGAAACTATAAATTGGACAAAAAATTATTTTTTTTGAAAAAAAAAATTTATTTTTTTTTTGAAAAAAAAAAATTTATTTTTTTTTTTTTTAAAAAAAATGTTTTCTTTATTTTGACATATTTTGGAAGATCTGAACTTTTTTTTCAAAGCAATCGTACTGCTTTAACTGCATAGAGACAAAATATAAAGCGCGTAAGCGCCGCGTCGCTGTCTAACGGATAAACATTAGTACGGAACCCATAGGAATGTAAACAAAATTTATACTTATTGTTAAAATCTCTATAAAATATCTGATAATTTGATGTGCATATGTCTAATGATCATTTTTGACCGCCAAATGGCATTTTTTTTACTTTTTTTGTTATATCTCCGAAGCCGCTAGACCTGCCCCTATGAAAATTTGATCAATTCTTCATCTTGTCAATACAAGTAAAATGTTTTTTGAATTATTAAAATCGGATGCTCCGTTCTCTTAAAAACAGAGGCAGCGTTTTTGGCACTTTTTGCCCCATATCTTGGGAACGGCTAAACCTGCCTCCGCCAAAAACTAATCAGCACGTCTTCTTATCAATACGAATCGAATGTTTTTTTGAATTATTCAAATTGCTTCATCCGTGTTCCCGAAATCGTCGATGAAAATTTGTATCCGCACACACATACATACTACGCAAACACACACACACACACACACACACATACATCCATTTTTTCTAAGGTATGCCAAAATATTCATAAACCTCTGAAACGTAAAGATATATAAAAATTTTCATTTTCGATTTTTTTGCGATTACTATAACTTACCCTACGGGAAGTTAATTAATAATTTTACTTAGTTATGTTACTTCTACCACTTTTATTGTTATGTTACTTCTACCATTGTTAAATCCTTATCAATTATGTTAATTAAGAAATCTAGAATTAAGATAGGATTTATTTGGCTTTATTTCTAAAAAATATATTTTTTAATAGTATCCATATACCATAAAACTAACATTATACTAATACTAAGCTTTGTTTAGAAATATTTCATACATATATACAGTAACTATAGAAAATAATATGAAGAATAAATTTTTTTTTTTTTCGGGGCGCAATATGGTCAGAATATATTCTGACGGTTTGACAATTTCAGTGCACCGTGCCGTGCCAAAAAATAAATATGAAATAAAAAATTGATAAAACGTCGAGTTATGATAAATTTAAAAAATTGTAAAATTAAAATAAATAAAATATTTTATTATAAAAAAAACTTATTCCAAACGAACATGTTGTCAGCTTGGAATATGTATTACGTGTGTGTACGAGAGTAAAATGTGTGCGTACGTGTTTGCGGAAAATAGTGGAAACTGTATCATCATTGGATGAGAGATTGGGATAGAGAGAATTTTAGTGGTTTCATATTACGAAGATTTTCTCAGCGATCATGCGCAGTAGGAACATAGAAAAAATATAAATGTGTAAACAATCCATAATCAACGGTTAAACATAATATGTGGATCAAAATGAAAATATAGAAACATAATAAAACCATGATAGACAATGTAAAAATGAAAAAATATGTAATTAAGAGAAATTTATTAAGAAAAAGTATAAATATTAAGGGGGTCTTCCTATGTGACGGCCTGTTTTTTAGGGATATTTTAGAATTTTTTTTCTACGACCAGTAAATAGTTAGAGCTTCAAGTTTTTTATCATTTAATAATACATATTTGGACAGTATAAATATAAAATTTCAGCTAAAAAAATTTAGTCCAACTAGAGTTACAGCGCTCTAAACACCCCCCCCTGAAAAAAAAGAGCTCCCACTGTCTCCACGATTCCGGCTGATCGGCTTATCTGACCAAAAAAAAAATAAACGGCGTTTTAATTTGTAGGCTTAAAAGCACGGAATGAACTACAATCAAATAAATACAAAAAAAACTGGATGTTTTATAGACATTTGAAATAAAAGTTGCAAATTAAACGGTTTTTTTTTGTTTTTTTGCTATAAAAAATCGAAGTTTTGAAATTTTTGATTGATCATAGATCATTCCATGCGCTTAAATATATTGAATGTGCCCTGTAAATTCCAAGTAATTCGGTCCAGCCGTTTCTGAGATACAATGGAGACAAGTTTGAAAAACACAGTTTTGAGAAAAACGCGTTTAAAGATAAAATGATCGTTGTACTATATACTATATGTATACTTTTTAAATGGCTGTAACTCAAAAACTATTTGAGATATCGATTTGAAATTTTAATATGTTATTTTTAAAGGTATAATCTACCGAAATATGAAATAAAAAAAAAATTCAATTTTTTCAACTCATCACATAGGAAGACCCCCTTAACTGAAAACGATATTTGTTATGGAACAAGTTATTATATAAAAAATTATAACATAACATATATATGTATATATACGCAAAACAATAAATGCATATATGTATACACATACACATACACATACACATATATGCAAACGCACCCATACATATACAGCATATATGTAAACACATATATATACACATACACATACATATATTATATGCATATACATATATACCTACAAACATAAACATATATATATATATATATATATATATATATATATATATTTTGAAATATGTGAGTTTGGTGTTGATATTATATTTTGATAGGTTATTTAAAATCGGGCAGTAACACCAAGTAAAGAAAAAAAACTAAAGTAGTTTTTAAGTACTTTATTTATCCATACGTTTCGGTCTTCATCGAGACCGTCATTCAGTGGAAAAAGGATTAATTATACAAAAAATACACTACACTATTACACTGTGATAAACCAGGCTATTAATAATTGGAACATTTGAACTAATTAATTTTTTTGAACAATTTTTTACCTTACATTCTAGTGTGTACAAGTTGACTAATGTCTAAAAACATTTTTAGACATTAGTCAACTTGTACACACTAGAATGTAAGGGAAAAAATTGTTCAAAAAAATTAATTAGTTCAAATGTTCCAATTATTAATAGCCTGGTTTATCACAGTGTAATAGTGTAGTGTATTTTTTGTATAATTAATCCTTTTTCCACTGAATGACGGTCTCGATGAAGACCGAAACGTATGAATAAATAAAGTACTTAAAAACTACTTTAGTTTTTTTTCTT
>NW_020537646.1:53092136-53104594 GCF_003426905.1 Ctenocephalides felis
TTATCATAACTCGACGTTTTATCAATTTTTTATTTCATATTTATTTTTTGGCACGGCACGGTGCACTGAAATTGTCAAACCGTCAGAATATATTCTGACCATATTGCGCCCCGAAAAAAAAAAAAAATTATTCTTCATATTATTTTCTATAATTACTGTATATATGTATGAAATATTTCTAAACAAAGCTTAGTATTAGTATAATGTTAGTTTTATGGTATATGGATACTATTAAAAAATATATTTTTTAGAAATAAAGCCAAATAAATCCTATCTTAATTCTAGATTTCTTAATTAACATAATTGATAAGGATTTAACAATGGTAGAAGTAACATAACAATAAAAGTGGTAGAAGTAACATAACTAAGTAAAATTATTAATTAACTTCCCGTAGGGTTTACACGTAACTCTGTATCCAAACTAACAAGATGTGCTTTTGGAATAAGCTTTTTTATAATAAAACATATTATTTATTTTAATTTTTACAATTTTCAAAAATTTTCATAACTTGATGTTTTTTCAATTTTTTATTTCATACTTATTTTTTCGTTGCAATTTTGTGTTGTGCTTTGTGTTTATTTTTTTAAAATTTATTTGTATGCACTGAAGATGGGTCAAATCTGGACCCGAAACGTATGTTCACTTAATAAAAACATTTTTCAATAAAACTATTTTTTAATTATTGGATGGATGCCCAAGAAACAATTTTATCATATTATTTCACCATCTGAAGAAAAACCTCTCGCTTTATATATATATATATATATATATATATATATATATATATATATATTTATGCTTTGTTTAAAATATATTAACAATTTTAAAAAAAATCATGATTTTATTTTTTATTGTATTTTTTATTTATTGCCATGCGCGTTAAATAAAGAAACAAATAAATAAGTTATAATACTAATGAACAACTTACATAATAGAACTTCTTCTGTCGAGGGAGATATTATTTTCTGGAGATCTTCTCGTCCCATCAATTGGATCCGATATCTTTTCATTAGTGGGGTCTGTTGTTAATCTGGCAGAAGTTTGCCGGACGTTATTTTTAGTAATTTTATTATTAATAGGCAGTTCCTATAATAAAGTTAATATAATATGTCAATAAAAATATTCAAAATAAAGAAACACAAATAAAATAAAAATAATATAAAGAAGGAATACGTAAAATGAATAATTATTACAATTAAAAAATAATTATTTTTCAATTCAACAATTTGAAAAAAATATGAAAACAATGGATTAAATAAATGCATAAAATGCTTTGTATTTGCCCCACTAGACGGACAAGATGGTAAATTCAATATATTGTAATATTTTCTAATCATTATCAATAAAAATATAATTAAAAATTAAAAAATACACTTATGGTACCCATCCACTAGGACATTTATGATCGAAGCAATCGAAAAAATGAGCAAGAGGCAGATACATGACAGTAACATGATGTCATAAGCAATATTCTCGATTTCGCAAGACATCGCCTATTATATGTTTCAACAAATATTATAAAAAAATTAACAGTACAAAGAATCGTTCGCACCCGACTTGAAGATTTTTATGCAGATCTATGGCGGAATGAAATGTTCTGACAGATGTCAGTTGAATGACGCCAATGTGATGACTAAACTGCACAGCATACTTTGGGCTACGCTGATGCGAATCTCGCATCTAGCAAGCTATAGTAGATTATTGTTTTTTTCACGATCGTTGAAATTGTCTCTCGGTTTTTCATCAATTGTCAAGCTAAAAATTGATATCTAAATTTATATAAAATCAGTTCCGTTAAAAATTGAGTTATCAATAAACTCACATTAAGATCGAGTCTACAAAAGTTAATTGCGGTTTCATTTCTAAACATAATTTAATAAATAATGGCGCCATAGATCTAAAATAAAATGATAAACATTTATTGTTCAGGCGACTAAAATGATTTTCGCGGTTCTGATGCTACCCATCCACTAGGCAACCAGGCAACCGAGTAATTTATGACCAAATGACCAATAACTGAGCCGCTCAGTGCACACATCGACTAACTCCATTTTTTGAAAAAACCGAGATATTAGTGCGAAGGTACTCAGTGTAATCATAACTGTTAGTGATAATAATGACTTTTCGGAATAATGAAAATGAACACTGTGAAACATAATTTTTTTTTTTTCATTTATTAACTTCCCGAAGGAGAAGTTTATGTTTTCATCAAAAAATCCGAATCGCTAATTTTATGTTTTCTCGACGTTTCGAGCCATTCTGAATCGAATGAGACCAAATTTGGAAAAAGTATGTGTGTGTGTGTGTGTGTATGTGTGTGTGTGTGTGTGTGTGAACAGATTTTTTGCCGTAAATCGACGTTTTCTCCAAAACGGTTGGACCGATTTCAAAAATTTAAAAGCCATTTGATGTATCTCGATGAGGACTATCGTCTCTGAGTTTTGTGCGGCGATCGGCCGGGCCGTTTCTTTGTAAATTGCAGAAAAGTGAAAAATTTTTCGTCCACGTTTTAGCCCGCAATTCTGAATCGATTCTAAAAATTCAAAAACCGTTCGATAGATATTGGTTGGGAATCGTGCTGATTAGTTTTTGGTAAAGATCGGCCGGGCCGTTTTCTTGTAATAAAGTTTTAAAAAAAAAAAATTTGACGATTTTCATGATTATTTTTTTAACGAAAGATACCATAGTTTTCTAGGTCATACTAAAATATTACGGCCCTACGACAACTGGTTCAGCTTTAAAAATTCGTCAAAGTTTGCAAAAATCAGTATGGTCTTTTTGGCATGTGTCAAAATTAGACTTTTGATCGACGTTTTCTCAAAAACGCCTGAACCGATTTTAGAAATTTAAAAGCCATTTGATGTATTTCGGTGAGGACTATCGTTTGTCAGTTTTGTGCAACGATCTGCCAAGCCGTTTCTTCGTAATTTGAAAAAAAGTGTTGAACTTTTCGTCCACATTTAAGCTCATCCTACCGAACCGATTTTAAAAAATCAAAAACTGTTCGAAAGATATTAGTTGGAAATGATGCTGATTAATTTTAGGTGAAAATCTACCGAGCCGTTTTCTTGTAATTAACTGTTGAAAAAAAGTGTTAAATTTTCGTCCACTTTTAAGCTCATCCTACCGAACCGATTTTAAAAAATCAAAAACTGTTCGAAAGATATTAGTTGGAAATGATGCTGATTAATTTTAGGTGAAAATCTACAGAGCCGTTTTCATGTAATTAACTGTTGAAAAAAAGTGTTAAATTTTCGTCCACATTTAAGCTCATCCTACCGAACCGATTTTAAAAAATCAAAAACTGTTCGAAAGATATCATTTGGGAATGATGCTGATTAATTTTAGGTGAAAATCTACCGAGCCGTTTTCTTGTAATTAACTGTTGAAAAAAAGTGTTAAATTTTCGTCCACATTTAAGCTCATCCTACCGAACCGATTTTAAAAAATCAAAAACTGTTCGAAAGATATCATTTGGGAATGATGCTGATTAATTTTAGGTGATAATCTACCGAGCCGTTTTCTTGTAATTAACTTTGAAAAAAAGTGTTAAATTTTCGTCCACATTTAAGCTCATCCTACCGAACCGATTTTGAAAAATCAAAAACTGTTCGAAAGATATCATTTGGGAATGATGCTGATTAATTTTAGGTGAAAATCTACCGAGCCGTTTTCTTGTAATTAAATGTTGAAAAAAAGTGTTAAATTTTCGTCCACATTTAAACTCATCCTACCGAACCGATTTTGAAAAATCAAAAACTGTTCGAAAGATATTAGATGGGAATGGTACTGATTAATTTTAGGTGAAAAACTACCGAGCCGTTTTCTTGTAATTAACTGTTAAAAAAAATTTAAGCCGTTTTTCATGGAACTTTTTTTGGCGATATACATCATGGTCTTATAGAACTTACTGTAATATTACGGCCTTACAACAAGTAGTTTAATTTTAAAAATTCGTCAAACTTTGCTAAAATTATTATCGTTTTTTTTTAAAGTAGGATTGATGAAGTATATTATTTACACATTTTTTTGATCAAGTCGATTATTTACACATATCGGGAAGTTCATGTAATTTGCCTCAAGGCTAAATACCAAACCAACTAGTTTCAGAAGACATTTTGATTAACTTCATTTTGTAGTGCACATGTTCCGGCTGGACCGGTTTTCGGGTTTCATGAATCACAAATAAGAATTTGATAAAAACATAAACCCTAAAATCGTTTGGCAAAAAAACTGTAGGATGGTCAAGGATGTTACAAACTTACATACTAAAATTCGTGTACCCGGCAAAACAGAAATATTAAAACTGTCTTAAGTTTATTGAAACTTGTTAAAAATACGGAAATAAGAGCTAAGTCAATTGAAATGAAATTTCTGGTCAGTGGAAATAGCTATTTACCTATTGACTCTAAATTATTGAGTCACGTGCAAAAAAAATCGAGACATTTTTTCACTAGATAATTGGTACAATATAATAAAAACATGTAAAAGGAAAGCGCCATTTTAGTTAATCCAAATATTCCACGAAGATTTTTTATCAACAAAGCCATTAGAACAATCACTAACAGAAAAGTAACCATTACAGAGTGTCCAGTAAATTTGCTTACAATACGCTGGATAAAGTTAGAAATCTTATATAAGCCAATCTTATATAATTTAAATGTGTCTATAATGAAGATACGTATTTTAAAGCTATTAATATAAGAAAGTCTGTACCAGGTTGACCAAAATGTTTGAATAATATACAATAGTCGTTATTATATTATAAAGCTAGAACTTTGAAAAAGGAAAAATTGAGAGACATAAAGGACTTGCTAAAATTCATTCCCCCCACTACGAAAAATTGACAGAAATTATTCTAATCATCATAGAATACAGCTGATAGAGAAAATATTATTTATAGAATTACTGATTAATCACAAATAATATATTACAACAGTTAACATTTATTTTTATGAAAATGCTTTAACACAAATATGTAAGAATTAGGTTTATTATTTTTTTTCAGTTGACAACTTGAAGTCATATCAAATCTTTAACTTGAATTATAATTATTTACTCACTATTTACTGTAATTAACCTTATATACCGTCACATGTAAGCTATATATGTATTTATACGTTCTACATTATATTTTCCAATTTATATTATTACAGGAATTTTTAAAAGCAATGTGCATTACTTCATCGCTTTTCTCCACTTTCTGTTTTTTGGAGTTAGTCACTGTGTGCACTGAACGGCTCAAATGTCCAGTTGTAAAAAATTTCGGTGTCTCAGGCGATCGAACAAAATTTCATTCATATTTCTTGAACATTAGAGAACAAAGTATGTAAATTTCGAACGTGAAATGAGATAAAATCGACGTTTGTTGCAAATTTTAGTTCGTTTTCATTTTATTTAAACATTTATTTTTTATATAAAAATCATATTGAACTTATTCATATTAAATTAATGTTGTACATTTGCAACAGATGAATTTGGAATGAATTTTGTCGCAAATATATAGCTTAAAATATTGTTCAAATGTAGACCAATAGCAAGCATAACAATTCACGATTTACATTATATTAGAACCTAATTTTAACCTGAAACATGGCCTTTAATCTTGGAATCTACATTTACAATAATGCAGATACGAGAAAGAGTCATGCAATGTGGATTTTATAAGTGAAATTAAATTCCAAACCCATGACTCATATTTTTTGAGGTGCAATTAAAAACGGACAACTTTTAAAACAAATTCAATATTATATTTATTTTTGAAGGAAAAAACACGAATTAAAATCAATTTTTTATTCATATGAATAAAATGTGGAAAACTTTATGTATGTATGTATTTTCCCAGTATAATCAATTTTTTGTACTATATAAAATTTTTTTATAAGATATTAATACATCGCATTGCCGTTCTTACTATATTCATTTCTATATAGAGAACTAAGCGTCCGATTTGAATGATTCAAAGAACTTTCTGCTTGTTTTAACAAAATAATTGATTTTGGAAAAAAAAATTTAACTTCCCGTAGGGTAAGTTATTGTAATGGGCCGAAAATCGAAATTGAAATTTTTTACATTTCTCGACGTTTTGAAGATTTCTGAACATTTTGGCATACCTCAGAAAAAAAGGATGCGTGTGTGTGTGTGAGTGTGTATGCATGTATGGATACAATTTTTCGTCCACGTTTTCGGGCGCACGGATCAACCGATTTGAATGGTTTAAAAAACATTCGATTCCTAATAATAGGGAGATGTGCTGATTAGTTTTTGGCAAAGGCAGGTCCAGCCGATTAGGAGATACGGAGCAAAGAGTGCAGAAAATAGAAATCGAGTCTTTGAAAGTTCGCAGCATCCAATTTGAATGATCCCAAAAACATTCAATTCGTAATGACGAGGAGAAGGGGTGATTAGTTTTTGGCAAAGTCCAGCGGTTTCGGAGATACAGAGCACAATGTGCAATAAATGGCAGTTTTTGAGAGAACTAAGCGTCCGATTGGAATGATTTCAAATACTTTCTGCTTGTTTTAACACAATAATTGATTTTGGGAAAAAAAATTGCATCAAAATTTTTTTTTTAATTTTTTTCCCAAAAAATTTTTTTTTGTATATCTAAACTAATTCAGATTTTTATTCTAATTCTGTTCTAATATATTTTAAACAAATAATTTCAACTTTTAGTTTATATAATTCTTATAAATATTCGACAATGTTACAATATTTATAATAATCTATTTTAAAACTTTTAATATTCCTCGATTATTTTGTTACGGTACAGGATGTTCCAGCAATTTGCCTTAAGGCACGATGCCATACACCCCACTAGTTTAAACAATCAAGTACAAGAAAACGGCTCGTTAGATTTTTTTGTAAAACTAATCAGTATCATTCCCAACTAATATCTCTCGAACATTATTTGATTTTTTAAAACCGATTCGGTAGTATGAGCTGAAATGTGGACGAAAAGTTTAACACTTTTTTCCAAATAACAAAGAAACGGCTCGGCCGATCGTCGCTCAAAACTGAGCTATGATAATCCTCATCAGGATACATCGAATGGCTTTTAAATTTCGGAAATTGGTTCAAAGGTCTAATTTTGACAAATGCCAAAAAACGATACCAATTTTTGCAAGCTCTAACAATTTTTTAAAATTATACGGCTTGTCGTAGGGCTGTGATATTTTTAGTATGATTTACAGAACTATGGTATCTACCGTCCAAAAAAAATATGAGAATCGTCGAAAAAAATTTTTAACACTTTATTACAAGAAAACGGCCGGCCGATCTTTACCATAAACTAATCAGGTCGATTCCCAACCAATATCTTCCGAACGGTTTTTGAATTTTCAAAATCGATTCAGAATTGCGGGCTAAAACGTGGACGAAATTTTTTTCACTTTTCTGCTATTTACAAAGAAACGGCTTGGCTGATCGTTGCGCAAAATAGTCGCTAGTCTTCATTGAGATGCATCGAATAGCTTTTACATTTTTAAACTCGGTTCAGGCGTTTTTGAGAAAACGCCGACTTACGGCAAAACAATTGTTCACGCACACACACACACATATTTTTTACAAACTTGGTCTCATTCGATTCAGAATGGCTTGAAACGTCGAGAAAACATAAAATTCGCGAATTGTATTTTTTGATGAAAACATAAACTTCTCCTTCAGGAAGTTAATAATATACTAACTTTCAATAGTAAACATAATTATTCGCTAAATGCATTTATTTGCTATTTAAATTATATTATTAAATGCCTGTTAACAGTGTATGGGTTTTTCTTATGAAAAGAGATAACATTTCGTTTGATGCATTAATCCTTATTTATTATTATATTATAATAAAATTTTTATTATGATAACCATTGTCCTGAATGACAACAAGCAGGAATATTCATACCGAAAGTTCACAAAGGAATTTAATCTGGTTTTTCCAAAGCTGAAAATTCTCTAAATTAACCTTTGACACCTTAGTTTGTATAATAAATATCTATCAGTAAATTCAATGGTATATGAATAATATTTAATTTTTTATTTCAAATAATTAAATTCAAAAATATTTTTTATTTCAAATAATTATGTAATAATAAAAATATGATAATTTTTTTTATATATATAATAAATCCTTGAAATGTATACAGTAAGAACGGCAAGGTGATGTAATATTATTTAATGAGAAATATTTTACGTACTACAAAAAAAATAATATTACATACATTAAGTTTACCACATTTTATTCATATAAATAAAAATCAAATAATTCGTTATATTGCCCTTCATAATATTTATAAAATTAAATTTGTTTTCAAGTTTTCCGTTTTTCATTCGCATCTCAAAAAATATTAGTCATTATATTGGAAAATAATTTCACTGCTCAAATGGACATTGCACGACCCTTTCTTTTTATGGGTATTATTGTAAATGCAGACGTATATTCCAAGATTAAGGCCATGTTTCAGGTTAAAATTAGGTTCTAATATAATGTAAAACGTGAATAATTTGTTATATCTGCTATCGGACTACATTTGAACAATATTTCGAGCTATTTATTCGCGACAAAATTTATTTCAAATTCATCTGTTGCAAATGTACAACATTAATGTTAAATAATAAACTTCATAATTTTCATATAAAAAATCAATGTTTAAATAAAAATTTGCAACGAAAGTCGATTTTATCTCAATATACCAACTTTTTTCTCTAATGTTCAAGAAAATTGAATGAAACAACTGAACATTTATTGGTCCTTTTGTCATAAAATGCTCGGTTGACTCTGGATGGGTACCATTATACAGAACTAAAAATCATAATAAGAAATCTATAAATGACACCCGTGAACACAAATTGTCATACGGATGTGCCCTACCCTATAGGCGAGGATACATCCGTACAAAGGGCTAAATCGTAAAAGAGCAAATTAGATAAACAATAAAAAAAACTCAAAAAGCCATCACAAAGATTCAAAACTCATAAACAAAATAAAGCGAGTTTAACACAAAAACTATAGAATCTTGTATCTTCTAATTTAATACATTTGTACATACAAACCTGTTTATCATTGCAAATGATCCCCATGCTTCTACCAGACAAAAGTAGATTTTCACACACACAATATATATATATATATATATATATATATATATATATATATATATAAAGCGAAAGGTTTTTCTTCAGATGGTGAAATAATATGATAAAATTGTTTCTTGGGCATCCATCCAATAATTAAAAAACAGTTTTATTGAAAAATGTTTTTATTAAGGGAACATACGTTTCGGGTCCTGATTTGACCCATCTTCAGTGCTATAATTAAATAATTTAGGGTTACAAATTAAAACAATATAAAAATTACATAATTAACAACCAAAAATAAGTAAAACAATGTATATGAAAAGTAAATATGAAAAACAAACATAAAATAAACAAATGTAAAGAAACTCACCATACAAATAAATTTTGAAAAACAACACAGAAACACAATAATTGCACGAAAAAATAAATGAATGTGAAATAAAAAATTGATGAAACGTCTAGTTATGAAAAATTTAAAAAAATGTAAAATTAAAATAAATGATATATTTTATTATAAAAAAGCTTATTCCAAACGAACATGTTGTTAGTTTGAAAATTGTATTACGAGTGTGTACGAGAGTAAAATGTGTGCGTAAGTGTTTGCGGAAAATAGTGGAAACTGTATCGTCATTGGTGAGAGAACGGGATAGAGACAATTTTAGTGGTTTTGTGTTACGAAGATTTTCTCAACGATCATGCGCAGTAGGAACATAGTAAAAATATATACATGTGTAAGACATCCATAATCAAATCCAAAAAATGTGAATAAAGAAAAAATTATTAAGAAAAAGTATAGATATTAACATAAAAACGATAATAGTTATGGAACGATAATAGTTACAATAAAAAATTAATATAACATAATATGTATATATAAACGCAAAACAATAAATGCATATATGTATACACATACACATACACATATATGTAAACACATGTAACACCTATAAATGTACAAAATATATGCAAACACATATATACATACATATATACACATACATATACATGTGCATACCCACATACATCTACAAACATATACATGTAAACATATATATATATATACATGCACATATACACATACGTACACATACATATATATATACATATACATGTATACATACACATATATACATATATATACATATACATATACACATAATAATAGTTTGAACAGGAAACAAAATAAAACCATGATCACCGAGCATGTCTCCAAATTTAAACATTCTTTTAATTTCACCAATCCAAAAGTTATTCATCGAGAAGCTAACACTTTACGCAGAAAGTTTGCTGAGAGTATTTTCATACAAATATTACCTTCTATTAACAAACGATTTGATTCGGCTTCTCTTTGCAATATTTACCGCGATGCTTCAAATAAGTTTTTCAATATGCGCAATACATCCTAACATTTCTTTTTTTGTATGTTATATGTATATGTATATGTATGTATGTGTATATGTATATATATGTATATATGTGTATGTATACATGTATATGTATATATGTATGTATGTGTATGTATGTGTATATGTGCATGTATATATATGTTTACATGTATATGTTTGTAGATGTATGTGGGTATGCACATGTATATGTATGTGTATATATGTATGTTTATATGTGTTTGCATATATTTTGTACCTTTATAGGTGTTACATGTGTTTACATATATCATATATATGATATATGTGTATGTGTATGTGTATACATATATGCATTTATTGTTTTGCGTTTATATATACATATTATGTTATATTAATTTTTTATTGTAACTATTATCGTTCCATAACTATTATCGTTTTTCTGTTAATATCTATACTTTTTCTTAATAATTTTCTCTTTATTCACATTTTTTGGATTTGATTATGGATGTCTTACACATGTATATATTTTTACTATGTTCCTACTGCGCATGATCCTTGAGAAAATCTTCGTAATACGAAACCACTAAAATTCTCTCTATCCCGTTCTCTCACCAATGACGATACAGTTTCCACTATTTTCCGCAAACACTTACGCACACATTTTACTCTCGTACACACTCGTAATACAATTTTCAAACTAACAACATGTTCGTTTGGAATAAGCTTTTTTATAATAAAACTAGCCGGCCCGACAGACTTCGTCCTGTCAAAAAAATTGTAATGTGGCGGTGTTTTGTTCCTACCTTTTTTCTATTCTTTGCAAAAAATTATCCTGAACAGAACCGTCACCCTGGTAATAATTCGGTGTAAATTAAAAATAATTAAATAAAACACTATAAGCATTTAAAAGTAAGTAATTTTAATAATGTAAATCATAATTCAAAAATCAGTTCAATTTTCATTGTAGTGCTTTGTGATAAACGATGTTTTTCGTTTGATTACCTGGCGCATAGACAAACAAATCTGATGGTTTTCCAATACGGGAACAAACAACATACAATTTTCCATGTGAGAAACATGGGTTTTCTAAATTAATACCACAAACACTTAATGATACCATAAACGCACTGGAAACGCATTGGGATGCATGGTGCGAGAACATCTTCTGCTTTAAACTATCCTTTGAATATAGTTTGTCGATATTTCGCAACATTATATTTGCCGATCCAACCTTTAATTGAAGATTGTGAGGTGACAATCCTAGCAAATCCAGCGAGTTTAAAAACTCCGGTGGATCGTCTTGGTTAGTTGCCGAATAAACTGATTCGCCTGTAATTTTTGTTTTGTTTTTGAATTTTGAAATTTAATTCATTTACATCAATGTTTTTGGTTGCCAATATAGCTTGATTAATAAAAAGATATTTCTAAGTTTATATAAATATATTCAAAACTAGATTATCAAAAACTACACAAAATGTCATGACAATGACAATTGTTTTTTTTACAAATTGCGTTGCCTACTCGATTAAAGAAAAAAGGGCTGTTTTTAGGGTTTTCCCGGCAATTATTCGTTTTTTTCTCGCCGTAATAACCATCCTTGGACTTCAACGAACATTTTAAAAAAAGAATTGGCCAAATTGGTCCAGGCGTTGTTGAGTTATGCGCTTACCAACACATTTTGCGATCCATTTTTATATATAAGAAGATATATCATTTATTTTAATTTTACATTTTTTTAAATTTTTCATAACTAGACGTTTCATCAATTTTTTATTTCACATTCATTTATTTTTTCGTGCAATTATTGTGTTTCTGTGTTGTTTTTCAAAATTTATTTGTATGGTGAGTTTCTTTACATTTGTTTATTTTATGTTTGTTTTCATATATACTTTTCATATACATTGTTTTACTTATTTTTGGTTGTTAATTATGTAATTTTTATATGGTTTTTAATTTGTAACCCTGAATTATTTAATTATAGCACTGAAGATGGGTCAAATCAGGACCCGAAACGAATGTTCCCTTAA